>NC_090884.1:42900863-42908363 GCF_036669925.1 Montipora capricornis
CTCGATGAAACTCTCAGGTATCAGTGCTGTGATCAATATTCTCTGTTTCATATTTTAGTGACATGGTGTTATACAGTCTCTGTAAATAATTTTGTAATAGATGTCAAAATTAATTTCTTGTTAATCTTTGTTAATTTTGCCTTGTGTATGAGAAATGATTACATGTAGCGTTCTAAAAAATCGGTCTCTTTACCATCAAGGTGCCATTTGATGTTTTAAACTTTCCATTAAGAGTGTTTTATCTCGAACTTTGGTTGGAAAACCCTTAAATTTTACAATGACAAAAATCAATGATTGAATATCCGTTTTGTTATAAATGATATTACAGTATGTATCATTTTTCTTTTTCTACTCAGAGAGGTTAACATGGTTCTTGATGAACAGTGGAACAAAGAAAATGAACGGAAAAGGTGACACTTATCATCAGTTTTTTTTAAATCTTTGAATGCAAACCATTTTTTTGTAGGGAGCGGGACTTGCCCTGTGGTGAGAGCACTCGATTCCAAACTATGTAGCCTGGGTAAAAATTCCCAGAGTCTGTGGGTTAAGTTTGTTGGTTCTCTACTCTGCACCGAGAGGTTTTTCTTCGGGTACTCCAGTTTTCCCCTCTCCTCAAAAACCAACATTTGATATGATTTGCATTAATTTCAGTTGATTTTAGTTGCCGTTCTAAATTAATTCGTACAGCTTGATTTGTTTCTTTTATTTTCACTTCAGGTCTATTCCTAGTCCAGCCCTGGAGGAAATTTATAAGACCCTAAGAGTGAACCAGAAAATTGCACTGGATCAAGTGAGCTTTTTGAAAATACAGTTTAGGGAGTAAAAATAAATGGATAGTATAATGCATATTAATTTAAGTGTTTATACAGTACATTCACTTATTTTATAATGTTGCGAGTTAACTTTAAGTTAATGATACGACGAAAGTTAATATATGAAAGCATGCATATATATTTGAATTGAGTGAAGAGTCAAGTTAAGATTCGATAAGATGCTGATCATTGCAGCTATTAATTAACGTTACTTGAGCAGTAACGAAAGGAAAGCCAGAAAATTTCAGGCTTGCATGAACGGGATTCGAACACTGACCTCTGCAATACCAGGATTATATACCTCTGCATCGGAATCGTAGCCGGAGGTCAGGGTTCGAATCCTTTCGTTACTGCTCTAGTAACGTTATTTAATAACTGCGATGATCAGCATCTCTACTTAACTTGATGATATGTTTTCCTGGATCCAGTACCCTCACGATTTCAAGGTACAGTAGTAGTAACAGGTCATCAGATAGAAAAATTCGAGTTAAAAATGAAGAATCTTTCCTAAATTAAGGGTTCACGTTTTAACTAATATTACTGTTCAAAATGAGGAGACAAAGTGTAGGACAGAGCATATTTTTGTGGCCATTATGCTGGAAGTTTATAATTTACCGATTAAGAAAAAGAATTTCTTTAAATTTTATTTTGAAGGAGGCCAAGTTGCAGAAAATTGCAGAGGACATTAAAAACCGGATATTGTTATCAAACTCCTGGCAGAGAAATCCTACAAACACTGACACTTCGAGGTAATGGAAAAAAAAACAACTCCAAAACCACAAGAGGGTGATGATCTGGAGCTGATTCCTGAAAGGTGTAATAACTCTATTCCATGATATCTTTTCTTCCCTTTAATCAAAACACATTTGGGCAACATCTCACAAGCGAGAGTACCGGACAGGATTATTTTCCGTTGTAAGGCCGATTGCAAGTGCCTCTGGAACGAACCATCAACGAGACCTGGGTCCCCTATATATTACTGTAAATGAAACTGATGCTTTTTAACACATGCTTTTTATATTCTAAACTTGTCTCGTGAATGAAATGCCAGCAGATCGATTATTCCGTTTAGTAAGCAAAATGAGGAGATGGGAGTTCTTGTTAGTTTGAAGGATTGATTGTGTTGTGTTTCGTCAGTAATACCTAAGTCCAAATGAAAAAAGGAGAAAAAGAAGCCAACAAATGTAGAAATTTAGACAATTAACAGCCTCAGAGTACTGGAAGTGAAATGGTAAACAGCTGGACAAAACTTCCGGCCTCCGCCCTCAAACGAAACCCCTGTGTCAATAATTTTCATACCGCGCACCGGTGGCTCAGTTGGTTGAGCACCGGGCTGCCATGCGGGAGGTCTTGAGTTCGACTCCGCCGGACCAACACTCAGGGTCTTTAAATAACTGAGGAGAAAGTGCTGCCTTTGTAATTATATCCGCATATGGTTAGACTTTCAAGTCTTCTCGGATAAGGACTATAAAGCGTAGGCCCCGTATCACAAATATCTTCCATGTTCATTAGTTCTCTGTGGGACGTTAAAGAACCCACACACTATTCGAGAAGAGTAGGGGATGAAGTTCCTGGTGTTGTGGCTGTCCTCTGCGAGTATATGGGTGGGTGGGTATAGCAGGTCTATATCAGCTGAATAGCTGCCAAAACTTCAACCTGCTCAAACAAATAAATAACAAACAAACAAACATGCTTTTGTGGCATGCAGCAACCTGCCGTTTGCCGTTTCACGTAAAAGCGATGCTTACTCTCCCTACTATCTCTGAAAGAACCTGTTTTGTGCCTATTGCAGGCAATCGCTGATAAGAAGCCCATCTGCGACTTTCGAAGAAGAGTGTAAATCGCGTGTACAACGAACTTCACCTGTTTCGGTTCCAATTTCCCCTGAGAGGAGTGCTCAACTAAGGAGCATGCTTCAGAAAAGACGAAGTACCCCAGTGAGGCGAAGTATTATTGGTGAGCCTTGTTTTATCGCTGACCTTTTGAGTTGTGGTTACTGTGTGTGTGTCCTTGAAAAGCCCATATTTTCTCGAATGACCTGTTTGAATATTCTCTTCTTTGTTAGTTCCAAGCACGAGAGCCAAAACCCCATCACTGAAGCCAAGTAAATCTCAAGAGCCACTGACATCCTCTACACCCGCTATAAGTACACGTGCTCCACCAGAAGTCACAAAGGACAGATTTGTCGTGAAAAGTCAACTGACGGAACAAGAGGAAGTGTCATTAGACCATGGCCATGACGATGTCGTTGACGACACTGATATAGATGGGAATGACCGAGAACTTGAACAGCTGACTGATGCTACTGATACTGTGTCCAGTTCTTCATCAGCCGCATCCGGGTTCAGCTTGGGTGTTGGTAAGGCTTTTGTGTCTTCCGCTGGTGCGTCTAAGGATGAAGTGGCGAAAGATAAAGAGGATTTCAATGATACCGTAGCTGTGGCAGTCAAACCTGAAACTGCAGAGAGCTCACCAGCTAAGCCCACCCGCCAAATTACTGCATCGGGAGCGTTTACAGCTGTCGGTAAATCAGCTGAATTACAAACAGTGCCAAACACGGAAAAAACAGAAGTATCGAATCAACCAAGTGGCTTTTTCCTTCCTGCTGCCAAGGAACAGGTACAAACAATTTTACGCGGAGGCAGTGCGGCCCAGTTGTTGGGAGGCTTGCCTTGAGATCCGGAGTTCCCGGATTCAAGACCCGTTCTAACCACTCGTTGAATTTGATTCTGGTAGTCCCTGGCTCAACATCTCGGTTGCACTTCTAAATAGCCAGCTGGTTTGACCCCCGGCCAGTTATGATTCTTAACAGTGTTGCTTTTCTGTTCTGTCGTTTTTTTCGTTGTGTTTCATTGGCCCTTAAAAGCCCCTATGGGGAGTGATCAATTAAGTTTGTATTGTAGAGCGGTTTTCAATTGAGTGTCAAAAGTAATTAGCGAATTGCTTTGGTTTTGCATTTACTTCACTCAATGATTGGTTCAAAGTTCTCGCGCCAGTTTTTAACCAATCAGAAGTGAAACCAAAACCAATCGTGTTTCGCGCGTGCACATTTTCCCGCGCTTTGTGTCGGCTACGTGTAATTACTTCGAGGTTTGAGTGGTTTACTGGATTGTCTCCGACCCTTTTGATTGGCCAAAGTAATTACTTTGGTTTTGGTTTTACGACAGTCGATTGAAACTCGCTCTATTGTATTGTATTGTATTGTATTGTATTGTATTGTATTGTATTGTATTGTATTGTATTGTATTGTATTGTATTGTATTGTATTGTATTGTATTGGGTTGTATTGTATTGTGTTGTATTGTATTGTAACGCAAGTACTAGCAGTATATTCCAAAATGTTTCTGCTTTGTTGCTGTGGCTTTATTGAACCCCTCATCGACGAGATTTATTAGCTTCTCACTTTTTTTACTCTTACAGCTATCACTTTCGTCACCAGCTCCAACTAAGAGTGAATTTACCCCAGCCATTAAAGTTATTAGCTCAGGAATTCCGCCAAATGTTGCTGCGGGGATGGCTGCCCTGAACAGGGCTTCTGCAGCACAAAATGGTCTTCAGCTGCCAAGCAACAACAACCTCGATCCTTCTGCGGGCATCGAGCCAGTTACACTTGTGGCTTACAAACCGCAAACCCAAAAGCCGTCTCAAAACGCAGTTAGTGATGCCGAGAATGCAGCCGCGAAAGCAATTGCAAATGCTGCCTTGATGGCAGCAACAGCAGAAGCTAAGAAGCCCTCAACAAAGCCACAATGTAGCACAGAGTTTGTCTTCAAGTCAACTGAGGGTGGCAAGCCTGGTCCTCCTGTGGTGACCTTCAAACCACAAACCTCACCTCAGCAATCTGAAAGTCGTTCCACTGTGGCACCTAATGTCACTGTGAATCCCATGCCCATCTTTAAGCCTTCGTTTGCTCCAGCAGTGCCCACCTCTTCGACTACATTTACTACAGGTGGATTGCGATTATCATTGTCAGGAGCGTCACCTGCTGCTCCTCCGCTTGGACAGTTGCCCAGTTCCTCGGTTTCAGCAAGCTTTGTTCCTCAAGCTGGTGGTCGTTTGAATCTTGGGTCTTCTTCTGGGACCTCATTTTCAGCGCCTAATCTGTTAAGTTTTAGTAGCAAATGTGGCGATCTCAATGTCACAACATCCAGTCAGATGTCTGTCGTGAGTTCTTCTGCAGGAAGTATAGCACCAAGCCAGACGGTCAGCAGAAATTTATTTGTATCAGGTGATGTAAATGCATCGGGAACAGCCACAGATAAGCTACAAGACGAAAGTAGAGAGGTAAGTGTGGTGGGAAATGTGCGGTGCTTACATAGTATGGGGTTCTGGATCTTGGGGTTGTTTTCTTTCTCTCTTTCTTTCTTTTCATTCCCACTTATTCAGGAGGTGGCATGACAATGCACCATACCATAAGAACAGAATGAAGCATTCCATTTTTGGTTCTTGTTTTATGCATTTCACTAAAACCGGACGTTTCACTTTGTTTCAGTCTGGTTTATCGTCATCAACTTCTCAACCAAACATTACAGATTCGAGTGGATTTACTGCTCCGTTAACTACAGCGCCATTTTCATTCTCTTTGCCACCCTCAAGTAGTGCATCTTTGTTCAAGAATCTTGGCTCCTCTAGCAACACGGTGCTTGCAGTCGACTCTGGTGTTACAAGAAATTTATTTGGATCACCAACAGCTAAAAAACAAGAGGAAAGTAGAGAAGTAAGTTTGGTAAAAAATACAGTGAGTTGAGTAAGCCAGGATGTGAAGTCAATAATTCTTGTTTTGTGTTTTTTTCCTTGCGTTCGCAATGCTGGACGACAAACTGCTATGTATAAATGTTGAACAAAATTTCTTCGACTTTACTTCAATTTCTTTATTTGCTTTTATAGTCCAGTGTGCCATCAAAATCAAGCATTACCAATTCTAGTGGAATTAATGCACCAGTAACGTCAGTATCATCTTCATTTTCTGTGCCAACCACAACTAGTGGATCGTTCTTTAAGAACCTTGGCCCCTCTAGCAACACAGGGATTGCACTCGGCTCTGGTGTTAAGACAGATGAAATTGGCTCAGCTATTGGAATTTTACCAAAAGAACCAACAGATAAACAACAAGAGAAGAGTAAGGAGGTAAGTATGACACAAAACGTGCAGCGAACTGACTTAGCCAAGTCTTAAACTCATCCGATTTTTGTCTATAATTTTTTACAGTCCAGTGTGCCTTCGTCAATTTCAAATTTAAGCATTACCTATTCTAGTGGATTACCTGCACCAGTAACGACAGCACCTTTTTCATTTTGTGTGTCATCGACAAGTAGTGGATCGCTCTTTGGGAATCCTGCTACCTCTAGCGACGTAGGAAGGTCGCCCGGCCTTGGTGATGCAGCTGTTAGCTCTACAAGCATGATAAGCGCTTTGTTGCGCTCGTCAGAGGCTAGTGGCACAGCTATAAGTACAACGAATACAGTACCTACTTCAGCTCCATCTTTGTCTTTGGGAACGTTTTCTGGAAGTCCGGATAGCTCTACAAGCATCATAAGCTCTTTGTTGCGGTTGTCAGAGGCTAGTGGCACAGCTATAAGTACAACGAATACAGTACCTACTTCAGCCCCATCTTCGTCTTTGGGAACGTTGTCTGGAAGTCCGGATACAAGTGCAGTAAACGTCGTTACGTCGCCCAGTGTTGGCGGTCTATCGGGAGTAGGAGGTGTGTTTGCACAGGCACTTTCGGAAAGTAGCAAACCTCTTAAAGTGCTGCCCTCTGAGACTGCAGTGCCTACACTTCTTCAGGCTTCAAGCATGTTTGGTTCGGTTACTACCACAGTTCCCTCTACATCTGGTGCCTTATTTGGGCTGTCATCAACTAGTTTCAAAGCTTCTGTTACAACACCCCCTGCGAACTCAGCAGCGAATAGTTTCATTACTTTGTCCGCTGGATCACCTCCATCGGCATTTTCTGCCACAAGCACTGCCGGTGCATTCTTTCCAAGTATCATGCACACTACCACAAATGTGTCAGCACCAATCGGAAGTCCTCCAGTCACCATATTGTCGTCACCTCAGTCAACCACGACGATACTTACCTCTGCTGATGGTACATCAGCCTCAGTTACTAGTGGACTGTTTGCGAACGCCTCCAGCCCCACCAGTGCCTTTGGATTAGTGTCAAGTGCAGAAAGTGTCATTGGGTTTGGATCTTTGGGAATTACTTCAAATACATCATCAAGTGGCAGCGTGTTTGGAACATCATCATCTACAGCTTTTGCGCCCAAATCGGTGTTTGGGACTTTCACCCCTCCAGTTAGTACTCAAGCAAGTAGTTTCGGTTCTGCCCCTCTCTTTGGGTCTGCGGTCACATCACCCGGGACATCACTGACCTTCGGAGCAAAACCGTCCCCCGGCCAGACATCATTCGTTCCAGCCACCAGTAGTGGTTTCAACCAATCGGCATCAAAGCCAGCGGAGAATGGTAAGACAAGTGCGTCAGATAAACCTGAAAGTGCTCCTATGACCAAAAAATCAATTTTCTTCTTTTCTTTGGAAATCAAAACTATGTTAACTAAACACTAAGTGACCAAGTCTTAAGCCTTGATTTGAAAAAGACACCTATTTATTTTAACTGGAATTTTCCTATTCGCTGTACTCATTGTAAAATCTTGAGAGAGCTGGATCAAGGTGAAAATTACGTCAA
>NC_090884.1:42910863-42943363 GCF_036669925.1 Montipora capricornis
CTGGGTCACTTGTATTGTACACCATAAAAACGTAAAATCTGGAGCAGAAGGTCTGAAATTATATTTGCCGTAGTTGGAGAGATTTAACTTATTCATGGACAAAATTAGAGGTTAGATGGCGGTTTACGTCATCTATTGTGAAAGGAAAGTCATCATTTATGTACGAAAATATAATGTTGTGTTTGTGTATTTGTATTCATAAAAATAGAGTCCAATTCCCCGCCTTGTGTCACATGCTGTGCGTCAATTTACTCAACCGAAAAAAAAGATAAATGTTTGTATGAGAAAAGAGTTAAATTCCGTAAGGATTAATTCAGGGAACAACCATGGCGGCCTTGTATTTGTTCTCGTATGTCAATATGGTCGCCGTGATATCAAGTAAGAGTTCTTCATGGGAATTTTTTTAAAAATTATTTTTGGGCCACTGTTGTTGATGCGCTGTTCTTCTTTTTTTCATGCAGAGTTCTTTCAGTGGTGGCCCATTTTCTCGCCCTGGATTTGGCTCTTCATCTTCGGGTGGATTTTCTGGTGGCAACACGTTCAGTTCACAAGGTGGCGGAGTGTTGTCGTCCGGTTTCGGTTTTGGTGCTGCATCAGGTCCTGGTAAGAAACTTATTAATCAGGAAAGAGCAAGTTGTGGTGAGCAAAGGTCATCTGTGAGCTTTATATACACATCAATCGCTTAACTACATTACGTAGTCTCAATTATTTGATTGTCGAATTTTCGTTTGTTGTAGGATTCGTTTTCGCCGTCTTTTGTTGGGTTGCATATTTAGGCTTGGTTAATATGAGTGCACTTTGTCAAATTTAATGAGGTATTTGAGTTGTGTTCACAAACGTACTCCCGACTATTCGAGTGTGCCATCCTAAACGAGGAATAATTATCTTTTAGGCCTTGTTTTAATCTTGATATGTTTCCATGGTAACAGCCAGCAGAGCGCCCAACTGTCAAAAATATAAACCTTCGTGGTAGCACCTATTATGAGCAAGTTTGAGCTTCTAGGCAAAATTACATAAATATGGCAGAAATGGAAGTAGGAGTGCTTAAAACTATGTTCAGTCACCTTAATGGTATATGACAATCATGTGAAATAAATGAACGGTATATAATCATGTGCGTTGCAGCACCTGGCAGTTCAGCTTTTGGTTCATCCCAACCCTTTGCTTCGCCGGCTTCATCTTCTGTTTTTGGCGGTGCACCATCGTTTGGTTCCAGTTCGTCGTTTGGGGGCACTCCTTTATTTGGCGCCTCCCCTCAAGGAGGTCTGAGTACTGCTCAGTCGACTGGGTACGTATTACACTGTCGTTTTCACACACTAGGCAGTTTTGTTCGCCGATCGCAGCGATTTTGACCGCCAGCGAATTTCGTCGCTCCGTGATACGGGCACACCTGGTGATTTTATACGCCGATCGCAGCGATCGCTGTTGGCCGTCATTTAATGCAGTCACTTGATAAAATCGTAAGGTCTTATTAATTGAATCGTTCAGCAATTGCTGCGACGGGCGTAAAAAATCGCAGGAGCGGGCACACTAGGCGAATAGCGGCGAATTTAATCGCCGATATCTGACTTGCTAGATATCGGCGATTTTGTACGCCAATCGCAGCGATCGGCGAAAATCGCAATTGCAGCGCCGAGCACACTAGGCGATTTTCGCCGAACGCAGCGATCGGAGTGTGTCGCCGTCTTTATTGCAAAAAAATCAATCCGAAAAACAAATATATATATATATGGTTCACGATGGTGAACGCTCTGAATTGATGGTGATTGATGGTGATTGATGGTTATTGATGGTGAACGCTCTGAATTGGATTGCTCTTCTGGCCTTCGCACTCGGTCAAATTACGTTTCTGCCAATGACTTTGAGGAGGCTGTTATGTGTGTTGCAGTTAGGTACTGTCCAGGTAGACGGCAAATGCATGTCTGTGTTCATCTTCGACTTCAGAAGTGTACAATTCGAGAGCACAATTTTGAAGAACAGACTCAACGTGCCATTTACAATGGAAATGCCAATTTGAAAAGCTATCAAATGCGACGCTTGACTTGATCGTTGAGTATGGTGGTATTTTTAGACAGGTCAATTTGGCGCTGTTTTGAAGCAAATTCTCTCCGTGAACTTCGTTGGTTTGCTATTAACATTGTCCAAATTTCATGTGTATTTACAGAGTTTTTGGAACTGGAAGTTCAGGATTATTTGGACAGTGAGTATCTTGATATATCATAAACCTGTCTCACAAGCCTTTAAGTCAAAAAAGTCAGTGGGACGTTATTTAGGGAGACATTACTTGAGCTCAATACTTTAAACAGTGGTAGATACCGTTTTGTGGACTTTCTGTCTGTGATAAAAAAAAAGAACCTCTAAATAGACCGAGATATTTTACTCGTTATCTTCCTCAGGTCATCAGGTAGTCCTTCATTTGGTGCCTTAGCATCACAGACTAATATCCCTTCGTTTGGATCCCTGTCTGGTCAGAGCCCGACACAAGCGGTCGGATTTGGAAGCATTATGCCGCAGCCGCAGCCGCAGCAGCAGACTCCTTCCTTTGGTTCGTTTGGAGGCGGTTCACAGTAAGTCAACTGAATCATAAGGAACCGTCACAGTTGAAGAGAAGCACTTTTGTCTATTTCAAGTCTCAAGACACAGCTACAGACGACATCAATTTGACCGCTTGAATATAGTCCTTACTAACAACTACGTCATTGTTTGGCCTTAAGTGGCGTGTTAAACGTTGCCCCTTTAGGGTTCTTTACCGACACTGACGACTGCACCTCGTAAATTACGATGATCAAACGTCGTTCACTGTCGTTCAATTCATCGGGTTTCTTCTGATTTTCTTTTTATCATTATTTTTGCTAGTTTTCATGGTGTTTAGTTGTGTTCTCTTTGTTTGCATTATTTATCTCTACTAATGTCATTTTTGTCTCCTACAGGAGTCCAAGTGGTACGTCTTTCTCACAATGGCGATAAGAGATTGCAAGTGACAAGAAAAAAACTTGTTGAGATTTATGATTGCATAAATGCATGTACCTTGCTTTGATTAAACGATTGTTTCATGATTAAATAAGCATCTTCAAAAGTATTGAAAATTATGGTTTCAGTTTAATGGAAACAATCTATTTGTTTTTCGGCTTTCCAATTTAACAAAATCTGAAACATACTTCACCGCGGATTTTTTCGGCTAAAGATCTCAGTTGTTGGCAAGAGTTTTTTTCCCAGATTTGATACTGTCCCGCACTCTGACACGAGCGACATGGACCGTCTGAGAATCAGGCTAGATTTGATACATGATTATTTACTCATCAAGCGTTCTTCATTTTGGTCGTTTAAAACAAGTTAAGTTTACGTTGTCTAGTCCGGGTTAGCTCGGGGGACCCTGACATCTTCTGTCCAAATGGTCGATTTACCTACCTTACTGAGTTAGCCTGAACTTTGCTGCGCTGAAACTCCATGGCTCCCCGTTTCAAGTCTGTCTCCCCCACTTCACTCTACCCTTGTACTGTACAACTGCATGTCTCGTACCCAACGCTTTCTCTTTCCCTGTTTGTGTCGCGATCTAAGTAATAGAAGGCTGAGTAATAGATGGAGCTATTTGTCAATAAAGGCATTCAGAGCCTTTAAGATGCGAGTTGATGGACAATCATTCAAAGCAACGGATAAAGTAAACTTGAGGTGAAGCGTCGTGAAATTGGTCATAGCGAATACGGTTATCAACTGTGGCTTTACTTGAAACACAGCTCTGAGTAAAGGACTGTCAAAAATTAGCAGGGGGAGGGGGTGGAAACAGGGAGGGTGACAGTTTTTTGAGCCCTTCGAAAAGGAGGGCCATGAAACCAAATAGACAGCAAAAGAGGGAGGGTCACAAGAAATTAAGCCATTGTGATCATAAAGGGATTCTTTAATATTATCTTATAACACGAATACAAACCATGTATGAAAATCATGCCAAACAAAATATTTCCTGCCATATAAACAAAACAAGCTATTAAAAGTTGCGTGTGTCTTGGTCTAGGTTTCCAGTCGTAGAAACTATCATCATCCTATTGAACCAAAAGCTTCTTTAGTCTTCCTACACTTACATGTTAGATTTGCCATATTAAGAGTACTGAACTATTTTCCTTCTACCACTGTATAACAAATTTGGAGGCAATAGTTATTCTGGGGAAGGGGGGTCAGATTTCAAATAATTTTAGAAAGTGTGTGAAATGTCTGTGGAACAGATTCAGAGCTACCTTAACTAATTGGAAATTTAGTATAGCTCTGAATCCGCTGCATATAATTTTTTTAAACTTTCCAGGGAGTTTCATCTTGGCCTGTTGATCACTTCTGTGAAATAAAAAATTGGGGTCACCGACTTCATTTTTCAGATATGAGCAACTAAAGCTAAAATGTAGGGTGTTTTTGCAAGGCTTTCCTGTTACCATGGTAACTGGTTACGTCAAAAAATGACTGCATCTTGTTCAGCAATAATTAATGTGTCACATGGTACCATAACATTGCTTTTATGTGATAAATTGTTGTAGTGTCAATCCTTGTAATAACAAGGTCTCTTGAAAGTATTGAAACTGCTTTGAGCCACCTTAATATGCATTCATTAAGTCGCGTGCTCTTCTAGCTGAACACGAAACTCTTCTGATATGGAAGTTAGGGTTCAGAGTTATCTCAGATTCTATGACTGAAATTATTTCAGATGCTGAAAATCGCTTGCATTTTCCATTTAAACTATAAATCACGTTAATATGTTTAATGCACTTCGTCTCGAGCTTGTCG
The DNA here is from genome assembly GCF_036669925.1 of Montipora capricornis. Taxonomy (NCBI): domain Eukaryota; kingdom Metazoa; phylum Cnidaria; class Anthozoa; order Scleractinia; family Acroporidae; genus Montipora; species Montipora capricornis. The sequence goes on from NC_090884.1 coordinate 42,915,631, forward strand.
AACAAAGCACAAAAACTCTGCTTGCAGGGGAGAATGCAAATCTTACATATGATTGAAATAAAGTAGACCCAATCATGTTGCTTTCTGATTAGAGGGGAAACCCGGAATCTATCGGAGCAGAGTGGAGATCCGCGTACCGGCATTGAGTCCGAGCATTAAACCCGGGCCACATTGTGAAGGGCGAGTGATCTCGCCCCAGCACCAACTCTGCTTCCAAGACTAAGGTCTAAGTTTTTCTTAGTAATATATTTTCTTTCAGATTTTCATGGAATTAATTAAACTGAATTTTTATTTGGCCAATGTCAGTTCCTTTAGTTTGTTTTGCAGTTCTGGTATACAAGATTGATAGGCAAGACCAGTACCAAATATGTAGTTCTGGCTCGAATTCCTTTGTCGAGCGCTGTGAAGCTGATCTACAATCTGTTCGCGTTTCCAGTGTTTCTTCTTCTCCTCTAAAGTAAGAATTCCTTTGACTGAGGAATGTTCTGCCTCTTCTTTTACAGACATGTTTATTGATACTTCATTACCAACTCGGACACCAGCGAAAGTCGTTGCTGTCAGGTCCGTGGACTGTAGGAGTTTGCTTTGTTGATCTTCATTGCTGACATTGTTGTTGATATCAACACTGCTTAGTCCGTTCTTTTTCTTTAAAGCGACTTTCACCAAGTCTCCTGAGCTTGGCCTTGTCGTCCCAGTTGTGCTGTGAGGACCTGATAGTGCCGTCGAAGGCGAATCTTGCAGCTGCATCTCTTTTGTTGAAGAAGATCTCTCCAAGGTCACTTGTGGACTTTCTCTTATGGGAAGCTTGAGAGTTCTTTCTTGAGTCGTCAGCCAAGGAGGGGGATCGTCATTTTTTATTATTCTCATTTTACCAATCGATCTGACTTCGGGTTCTTTTATCAAGGAAGGACGAAGGCCTGGGCTGCTGTCAACTTTGGCTTCTTGCTCTGCAATAACTGCTGCTGGACTTTCGTTTGATGAGTTTTCTGTGCCGTTGCTGTCGTTAACGACTGTTGTTGATGTGGCCATTCGGTCTTCGTTACTTGCTTCTTCGGGACTGCTGTTCTCGTTTCCAGTATGTAGGCCCCCTTGGGGTATTTGACCTTGAAGGTTTTCAACATAACGTTTTACTGATACAGTTTCGTCTATGTTGTCTTTAATCTTTATTGCTGTTCGGTTCCCCTTTTCCAGGCTTCTGTCATTCTCAGGAATTCGGTCTGACGTTACACGCTTAGCCACTCCTGGCAATGAAAATGATTTGTTTACAAAATCTGAAGCAGCGCTTAGCTGTTGATCATCGTTTGATAAACCCTGCCTTTCATCGTAGTAGTCTGTTGTTGCGTATGACTCTTGTACACCATTTTCGACATTTCTGCTGCCAACAGATTTCCTAACTTTGTTTGGTGGACTATGGATCTCCACGATGCAGATGTTTGTCTCTTGGGCTGGTTTATCGTAACTTTGAGTCGCCAAAACGAGTTCCTCAAGTGACACTGACTGATAGTCTGGCTCTGGAATCCACCTAAGAGACATACTTCTTTGTCTCGGAGGTAGCTCCAATTCACGCCTAAAGACACTTTCCTTAGCTTCGGTGGAAGGTGCAGACCCAGATCGGCTGATATGCTTGTTGGCATTCCTTGGTTCAACGTTCCTGTTGCTGCTGCTGGTAATAGCTTGCGTGCTTACGTCTACGCTAGCTGGCCCTTGGTGTTCCTGCATACCATTCTCGAGGTTATCCGTTGTGTTGCGAACTTTGTGGCTGCTTTTTGCGAGCTCATCGATTGACGTCGTATGGTAGTCTGCTTCTGGACGCAATTGAGGAGACTCCATCGTCTTCCTTGGAGGATCTGTTTGTTGATTCAGGGCTACTGATGTAGCGACCATAGATGGAACGAACCCTGATCTGGTCATTTTTGTTTTTCCATTTTTGGTTTCCTGGTGTAGGGATTTCACTTTTCCGTCTTTCAATACTGCGCCTTTATTGATCGAAGCAATTTGGTTTGAAGATGATCCGTGCGACTTATGCCCTCTGAGTGATTTACCTTTTATATCATCGAGTTGTCCTTGGAACTCTTTGTCAAGATTTAACGAGCGAACCGATGCTCTGCGATGTTCTGGCGGGTTAGAGTAATGGTATGAACGACTCCGCGTTATCTTAGCATTACTGGACTGACGCAATAACTCCTGCCATCTGTATTCAGTCCTTTGGTCATCTGCATGACTTCTAATACCTTCAGATGATGGTCCCTCGACAGTGTATGAAGATTCGCCCACTCTGTGCTCTGATCTTTCCTTCCTGCCTGTAAGATGGTTTTGTGACCTTTTTACTGGCGTTTCAAGTGTAGTAACAGATTGCAGGACAACCTCAGGGTGACCTGGAATGGTGGTTGTACGGCGCAGTTTGGTCGATCGTGATATTGTATCCTTGCAAAGCCCATCTTGTCTTCTCTCGATAAGGTCTGTTACGTGAACTGCCCAATCTTTATCGGATGTAAGACCTTCTGGATCACGTTCCTTTGACCTGCACCCAAAATAATCAAACTAAAATTCAATTTAACTTTATTAACGGTAAAGCAATAATGATCACCCATACATACTACCTACATTTAGCAAAAGCTATTCGAGGCAGGCAGTGGGGGGACGCTACATACATGTCTCAATACTTACAGACAAGACATAAACGACACCGATTCCGAGTTCTTTTAAATAATCATGTTACATGCTTCCAGATGCAACGTGCGTTACAGTTGCCATAAAACCCCTTTATCTTGCCTAAAGAGTTCGACGTGTATTATTGACCGTTTGAAATGAAGCATTTAACTTATAACTTGAAAACGAGATTGCCATTTGAACAAAGTTTGCTGTAAACAGATGTCACTTAGCTAATTAGTAATTTAAAAGCAAACAGTTTAAATTAGCATATACTAAAACAGTGGATAGCGTTGAACGCGAGCGCTGATTGGCTACTCAAACTCCGGATATTTAACAATTATTCGCCAAAGGCGAAGTGATTATCGGTGAATATTCACCGAGACGAGGTCGAGGTGAATATTCACTGATAATCACTGAGTCTGAGGCGAATAATTGTTTTAGTATAAATACACAGGTGATTATTTCAAAAAAGAGAAAAAAAAAACATTTCAACGCGAAATCATCTTCACTTACAGTGGCAAAACGACTACTGGCAGCCATTTTGTCCGTCGAGGTGATTATCGGCTGATAATCCGAGATAGCGAGCCAATGAGAGCTCGCGATTTTGTATAATCACCTGTGTATTTATACTAATCTTTGCTATTCACCTCCGAGTAATTCGTGCGCATTGCGTCCGAAAATGCTGTAATCTCTGCAGGAGTAAATGAGTTAAAATCATCTAGCCACCTCCACTTCGGTGAATACTTGTTTAATATCGACCCACCCCCTCCTTGGTCATTTCAGGCTCACCTCTTTCTACGTTGTGCAATTTTGTAAATGACAAATGCGACATACGCAAAAAGGAGAATTCCGCCTCCGCATCCAGCTAAAATAATCCACCTCAGCTCCATTTGACCTGTCAAAGGAAAGCCAGTTTGAAATATTGAGAACAAATTTCTCAGATGTAAAGGAGCCATACAGGTGCTGTGTCACAGTCTATATAAAAGCGTCCTCTAACTTGCGTAGTTTTGATAGTCCACACAATTTCGAATGAAAAGAATTATTTTGATATCTTCGTGTGTGACAAAACACCTGCTTAGCTAGCATTTGCGGATAATGACAGTCTCGCCGATCGAAGGGTCTAGGCAAAATCTCTTAACGCGAGAAAGTCTCGACAAGAGCTTTACATCTCAACTTTACTGTGCAATTGCAACAAAACGACCTAAGATCAATCACATATAAGATTTTTACAAGAAAAACTGCCGCGAAATATGACGGTAAACTTTACACGAGGAATAACCTGTGCTCTTACTGCAATAAAGGAGTTTTTGCATCACGAATGCAAACAACACATTAAAATAGTAAACTTGTCGTGAAGCTTTGAAGTTTGTATGTGTTAGGAACAATTCTTACCTCAGGAAGGAGAAGCGGGTAGCACCTGGAAGATGATTTAAAGATCTTCAGAGTGGACCGCACGAGTGATTGCTTCAAGGCGGCGAAGTCCGAACTAAAATTGCGAAGAAATTCTTGTAAATGTCAATAGAATGGACTGAAATGTAATATCTAGTGGCAGGTGTCCCAATTCTAAAATTGCGTCGGTTCGAGTACGCTAGGAGCAAAGATTGAGAACACTGCAGATATCCAAGAGATCAGCGAGCCAGTATTTCTTAACATTCCCGGAAGCGCATTTTTTAAATATGTCGCAAAAGTGAGCTCCATTTATGGTACGTTCTCAGTCTCCTGAGACCAAATTGCTTTACTTCAATTATTCGTCACATGGCATTGAAATGACAAGTGGAATTGATTATAAATTCCCTCAGCGTGTGCGTAGGAGCATTTACATTGCGAGGCTCGTTTACTGATCAATAACTGGAGCAAGTAAAATTAACGATGGACATCTCAGTCGATAATTTAAGGCATGGTAAGTCTCTTAATGATAGCCGAATACGAAGAAAAACGGAAAGAATTAAGAATTATTTTAACCCATCTGAAACCAAACCTGCAATTTCAAGAAGTTCAAACCTTGTTGGGAATAAGATCTTTGGTAAAATATTGACACTGACTCCAAACGATTTAGTGGAGTATTAAAAAGAGACTCTTAAAAGAGAGATGCCGGGCTATGTTAACCATTTTTAACAGAATTGCAAAGTCTATTTCCTCTTCCAGTCTATAATTTAGTCTTGTTTTTCCGCACGACCGGTATTTTAATTATGCCATCGTTCTTTAAATGTCAATGAAGAACATCTAAATTATGCAAGACTGACAATAAAGCTATTCTGATAATTAATGTTGTGGTTCGTGAATGTCTTCTCTCACTTTTAAAACTCGCTTAATTTTTTGAACTTTAAATAATCTATCAAATCTTAGGTTACCTCGTCACAGTCATAAAGCCTCTTTTTGCTCGCGATTGCAAATAGAGCAAATGTCTTTACAGCAACAGAAACCAGTCCTGCTGTGCTGTTCTGACATTGCCTGGTTACATTTAATCAAAAATTGAAAACGTAAGCAATTTTCAACGTTATATTTTGTAGGAATTAACATTCATATCTCCTAGATCATTGAACTGTGAAAGCTTGACTTGTTCTCCAGAAAAAAAGTATCCTTATAAACAATTCCAGTCAACCCTACTACATTGAGCAAGTCAAAATGAAAGAAAAGTATCACAACAAATACAATTTTCGTATCAAACTTGCTAGAAAAGTAAGTACCCTCCACCCTGATAAGTCTAAATAAATCTTTTTGTAGTCTAATATGGGCATCTACGCATGTCTCACACCTAAAACCACCGCTGTATTTACTGCAAAAGAAAGCTACACATATATCGTATTATCACACTGTCTCCTCTCCATGCACACACCAAGCCTCTTTTGGTGGCTGAACGGGGTAGTTTCTAAAGAAACTGTGGTGCTGCGTCGGTGGGGAAGTAGTATACAAAAAATTGGTTTTATCAACGGAGTTGATAATGTAAATTGGGCACCGTACGAATCTCTGTACGGTGGCCAATTTACATTATCAACTCCGTTGATAAAACCAAATCTATTGGTGGCTGTTCTCCAAGCTCAATTAGAGGAAACTTTGTTTACAATTTTTGCTTCATTAGCATAATCCCGTCTTTTTCTGATCTGTGAGCCAAAAAACCATTACTGAATATCTAAAGTCCATTGCACGATAAGCTGCCTCTGAGACTTTAAGCGCAATTTATCTCTGTGACGTGTAATGACGCTTTGAAAATTTGAAATTTTACAAAGAAAGTATTACAGTCTCGTTAAGTATCTTTTGCGGACCAAAAAATTCCAGTGAATATTACATCTATAGCGAGAATTTTAGGCAATAATCAATCAATCAATCAATCTTTGTTTATTTATACACGATATCAAATTCAAAGCTAAAAGCTTGTGGGGTCGTGTACAGAATTACAAATTAGTGATAAAATGCTAAAAAATATTAAAACTACATTTAAGGGAATAAAATAAAATCATTCCTAATAAAATAGGCATTCCAAGATTTAAGAAGACATTTAAAAATAAACGAAATTCTCAGATCTATTGTTAATTATTTGCAGAGCTAAAACGTTGAAATTAAAATCGTTAAAAACATAACATTTAACGACATTTTTCAAAAAGGATTTCATGTCCGTGCACTCTAAAATAGAACATTTTGAAGGACCGATGGCGTTCCAGAGCACAGCCCCCTATAGGCAATGGAGTTTTGGCCGTATTTTGACGCAAAACTCAGAGCTATCAAGCCATTCTTTATTCTTGAAATAAATAGAATTTGATATGTTATATTTTCGCATGTAAAAAACGCGATACGTCCAATCACCATGGCATCGGCATTCTTTACATGTGAAACATGTAACCAATCACAGTCCATTGTAGTATCACTTAGCCAATCGGAGCAAAGCATTCAAACGGCTTCTGAGAAGCGCGGTCTTGAAATCAGCTCCCCAGTCGAATTTTGCATTTTGAAAACATGACTTCGGCTTCCTGCTTTGTTCCTCTGGATTTGCCTTCAGATGATCTTATTGAGACCGAATCGAAGAAGGAGCAACATTCAATATTTGTGTTAACAGTGTAAGTCAACTGAGTCCGAATTTGTCATTGCACATGGTTATCTGACAGTAATTTGGGACAAGCGAAATGATCTCACAATTCTCTCGTATTTTTTTTAGTGGCATACTCCTCCTAGTGAAACGAAATTTAAAGTAGCCTACCCTTGAATCCAAGCACAGACAGTAGTGACCCAGACTTCCCCCCCCCCCCCCCTCCCACGTCATGCCCCTTGCAACTTCAGGTTATGTTAATTATTTATCACGCTACTTTAAGCATTCATGCGTTGCCACCAGATTTGAAGATAGGTTTTTGTGTTGGATAGGTGCAATTGAGTGATGAGGGATCTCATAGACAAAATCTGAGATTCTGGAGGGGTCCGGGCCCATAGTTTTCCGGGGAAGTTTGAAAAACTGGGTTGCTTTGGACTGCATTTTGTGCATTTTTGAATGCCGTTACGCAGAAAATCAAATAGACCTTGACATCGATACTTATAATAATTTCACTAATACAGATCATATGAAAAATTTTAGTATATCTGAAGTTCCGTGAATGTTGCTGTCTTGCCATGATTTTGAGAAGACTTCTAGGGCCATGTGTATGTCCAATAAAATTGAAGCATATTTTTTTTAAAGGCCCACCCCCAACGTACACCATGATTTCCCTTGACCCACCCTATTCAGGTTCATGCACAAAAATGATGGTCCACCCGCTCCTGTACTTTATAACCAGTTCCTTAGAGATATATATATATAACAAACAAAGTACAGCACAGAAATTGCTTTGTATGAATTTTTATTGACTCCTTGCAAAACTTTGGAAAACTCTCTCGTTCTCTGCGCTGACTGCTTCGTTTTCCCAAGTTTTGCAACTAGTGAATAAGAATCCGTCCGTCGCATTTTCTATGAAAGTAATTTACATTTATTGCTTTTTACCCATTACTGAGAGTAGACTTACTCTTGTCTCAAAAGAAACACGGCTAAAACTGTAGGTACCTCCTTCCTTATCTGGCGTTGTGAGTAAGTGACGATATCAACGTTCGACGGTGTTTTCTTGACCATGAGTTTTTCATTTCATAGGGGAAAGTCATTTTCATGCTAAGCAACAAATACCTTGCTAACGTCATCTAGACTCTAGAAAGATCTTGAGCAAAACGTTCTAGCACGTTTAAAAACCAGTTGTTTATCGTGTACAGCATGGTGACAGCTGTTCTAGACGTTTCGACGGGATTCAAATATTTAAATGATGCGAGAGGTAAGAAATACCTGTGCGGGATTTGCAGACTGCAGACCGCAGACTGCGGACTGCCTACAATTGGCGCTGATAAATAGTATTTAATAAGTCTCTAAGCATCCAAATTCAAACGGTTAGCTTTCAATAACTTTGAGTTAGGGTTGGCCTGCGGTCTGCGGTCTGCACTCTATCTTTGAATTTATCTTCGTAAACCACCCGTTAATAACAACAAAGAAGCTCAAAATCTTGAAAGATAATTTAACAGGCTGTTAATTTTCAAAACATAGTTAAGTAAATTCGTACATGAGGAGCTAACAAGGTTTGGCAGGGAGAGCAAATAAAGACTTTCAATCTGGAGCTAGTTCTTCTATGTTAAACTGAAGACCATTAAATGAACAAGAATACCCAGGTGACGGCTACCCTCCGGAATGCCTTGAGCCGGCTGTAACATGCTTGACGATTCGATTACTTTATTTCCTTGTCTTTGACATTAAAACCAACTGGCAAATTAGGTCATGGGCATATCTAAGTGTTCTCCTTTTAGATAGAGTTATTTCAAATGAATAGATAGTGTTATATCGATATCACCAAGATTACTAAAAATAACTTACTTGAACATTTGTCGTAATCCTGAAAGGAAAAATAGACGTTTCCATATCAGCCACAGTTACAAAGAAAGAACTAGAAATATTTCCCACGCTTTTTCTCCCCGCATGGTTAAACACTTTGAGTGTCATTCATACGATCCATTGTTAGCAGCCATGCTTGAACAATTACCCGATTACCCCCCTGCCAGCTTATAACAAACAAAGCAGACGGCACCCATACAATCGAAAGTGACATTTTTGTCTCCCTTTCTCACAACATTTGGAAGCATCCCCTTTCCTTTCTGTGGACATAGATATCCGTGATCTCGCAGTTTAAAGAACTTGAAATGACTTTTAATGTTTACAGTCATGTATTAAGTAGAACCTTTAGAATTTGTCAGTACTTGCTGCTACAATGAAACATCATGGTAATAAAGAAACTCTGCCCAAATGAGCATTTCAAGCCACGAAGAATATGAAGATGAATAGGCGACACTGCAAACGAATTGCCACCATTTATTTTTCTTTGAAGCTTGTTTTTTAGTTGCGAACATTTAGTTTTGTCAGTTTTAGGCGAGAAACCTGTATGGTAAACTTTTCCGTTCACCAGCCACACATACAGGCATGTTTTCTTTGACAAGCTTCCATCTGAAAGATTTCCTTCCTCGTGAGTAAGATGTCGAGAGGCGAAAATTGTTTTATATTTGAGTTGTGAGGGAAAAATGCCCACGGAAACCGAGTGTCATAGTTAAACGAAGGGTCCCATTCGTTGGACTTAATGACTCCGTAACTCGGTTCACTGGAATTTCATGAACTATTCAGCACCCACTTTTAAGCTAGCATGCTCGAATCTAATTTTGATTGAAATTTTTCCTATACAGCTGATGTAGTAGGAAGGGAAAACTACTCAGCTCGTTTAGTTTATAACTATTCTGGGTGGTTTTTTGCCTGATCAATTTAATTTACTCTGTTGTATTAAACGTTTTCTAATTTGGCAAATTAATGAATGGTTGCAAGAGAAAATGAGGGGACAGAGAGGGAGGCTCAAGCCGTTGGCCGGGATATGTTATGTCCACGAAAGTTATTTTTAGATGAGCGGAATTCTTTGTTCTAGAGGAAGACTGTCTGATGAGACGTCCGCATGCAGTCTTGCCTCGCTCTCAGGTGCGTAGGGATAAGAGAAAATGATGGCGCACGTGGAAGGCTGATGAATATATATTTTCTTTCAAACATCGGACCGAGGTTGGCCTGCATGCGGACGTCTCGGAAGACTTCCGCTCGTCTGAAAATAACTTTCGTGGACTTGACCTATCCCAAGGGCTGGAGCCTACCTCTCTGTCCCCTCATTTTCTCTTGATGGTTGTTGTTGTTGTTGTTGTTGTTGTTTAAAGGCCTTTTGTTTTCGAAAGCTAAATATGCTCGCATTTTGCATGAAAAAGGCTAAGCTAGTATTTTGCGAGATTCAAACAGTTCGTGAGTTCGGATTTTCACCAGGGCATAACGTCACCGGCATACATGTTTAGCTTAAGGATTCCAACACATAGCTTTTCAAAATTCAGGCAAACATTGCAGTTTAATAGCAGTATTGTTCATAAATAAAGCAAGAGGTACGGCGAATTGTGCGCATGAGCGATGACACCGTGACTTGTCAAGGAAGATTTGATTGTGTGCCATAACCAGTGTTACGATATCGGAAGGCAGCATCGACCTCTCCTTTCACCTAGTATCCACATATCAACGATAAACGTGACACTGCTATTAGGGAAATTTCGCAATATCTTATAACGTAACTGTAACAAAGTTGTTTGCATGAACGAAATGGTACATGAATTGAATCATATACTGAACTGCGGATATGAAATCAAGTAAAGCTATGATCTTCGCAGTTATGGACGCAATTTTAGTAATTGCGCAGAGGCGCCTGAAAAATTCAGGACTTCAACGGGGTTTGAATCCGTGACCTCGCGATACTGGTGCGACGCTCTAACCAACTGAGCTATGAAGCCACTGACGTTGGGAACTGGTCATTTGTGGGGCTTTCCTACGCAATTGCTAAAATTGCGTCCACAAATGCGAGGATCATAGCTTTACTTAAAGTTGTTTGAGTTACTGAATCAATCAGAATGTATTTTATTTTATTTTATTTTATTTCAGGACGTCGTTTTTGGGGGTTTCGAATTCTAGCCAATTCAGTGTAATTTTAAAAAAATGCAATTCGGTGGCCGAGCAAACTACATTACGCAAAGGTTACAAGACATGACGTCATAACTTGCTTTTGTGGTCAGAACAAAGTTGCCTTAAACTTACCATAGATAACCTTAAATTTTCACCACAAATAACTTAAATTCCTTCCAGAAGAATAAATGTCAAATAGGCTCAGACAAAACAGGATAATGTGGCCACTGTTAGTCAAAACTCTCCCCTGAAATAGTTAATAATACGTAACAGTTAAAGGGCGATGAATGTCAAGTGTGATTGCCATGGCTTGCAAGAGCTATTTTTCCCCAGGTTCCATCAAAGTGCCACTGAGGCCACTCGTTGCTTCGGGTGCTGTGAAAGTTGTCTATTTTTGATGTAACTAACGTTCTTTCTTGAAAAAAAATTCCAGCAACGATTTTTACAAAAAAAAAACATTTTGTGTGTCATATTCGTATTAGCTATTTTTTATTGCCCTTGGTAGCAAAGTGTCGTAAATGATTTTGAAATCCGAGTTTCTTTGATTAACGTAGCTATGCCATCTAGTTCAATGTGTGAAAGGCAAAAACGAACCAAAAACAAACCATACGCGTGACTGTGAAGACAGTCTTATTAAATAACTCGACATGTTAAGGATTTTGATGTTGTTCCCATCTTCTCGGTTGTAAATTGTAAGCTAAAGTGCTCTCAAATCGGATTTTTCGGAAGACCATTTTTCCGAATTACAAAACACAATTCTTCCTGCGATCAAGTGCAATAAATTAACTTTAAACTGAATATTCAGCTCATCATAACTAATTTCATGCTTTGTTAATTTTGCGTTAAACCTGCACTTTCAATTGCATTGTACTAAGGCGTCTCAAAGGAATTCGTTTGCCATAGAGAATAGTACTCCACCCCCATTACGTGGCCACGGTCCTATTCGCATGATGGGATCAGTTTCATTAACCGGAGGAGGGCGAAAACCTGTATTCGCTCTTGTGAATTTTCGTGTTTTCAAAAAATTCCGAAGATATTGACAACTGGAAGAGGAAGCTGACAAGCAAAGTTGCTTGAGAATTAAAATTCATCTTTCCACTAATTGGAGAGGCACCTCTTTGGTCCGATATTTATTGAACAATTGGACAAATATTGAGTTTTGCAGCTACACTGCAGATATCAGTCATTGTTTCCCGTCAGTGCAACCTCGAAGCACGTCGCCAAATTCCTGCTTCTTTAGGTGAGTTTTCTTTAGTTATGTCAAACCATTTCATGAGTAAAATGATAATCGATAACATATGTGAAGGTAACGAACTGAGGCCAATTAAGGAGTTTAACCAACCTTTTAGTCGTGAATTGATTGTTTTCAAACTGAAGTTTATTAAGTAACCAACTTGAAGTCACATTGTTTCGTCGATATAAATCCATGAGATCCCACCATGTCATCAATTGAAAACCATCTTCATTTTATCCCTATAATTCAAGAGTTTCTGTCAATTGTGAAATGGCGAAATGTTTTCCAACGATTAGGGAATGGGAAGCGATATTGCGATTCAGCGGAGTTTTCGTGTTCAACTTTCCCAAGTAATACGAAGGAAGCTGTGGTTTGAACACTGTGTTTCACACAGTTTCACACACTGTGTTTCAGTGTTTCACACATTGAGTATAGCTTTTACTTCTCGGTGATATCCATAAACCAGTCCAAGTTCTGTCTTTGAAGGATGATGATCTTTTTCCTAATTTGTTGAATTGTTAAGTTCATCGAATAATAAGTGGCTGCTTTAAGCCGGTTTACCTACATAATGAATTAATGTTAGTTGTTACTGGGTGTCCGCGTGAGTCACCCAAACACTTCATTATAGTACTTGTGATGACTGGCTTAATTCCAGCATCTCTAAAATGCCAAGAAACCAAGAAACCTTATGCCCGATCGTAAATTTAACGAACAACGTTGAAGGCAAACGACCTTTCACGAATAAATCAAAATGATTCTTTTTTCTCACGGTGAGGATCAGTAGGCCACCACAAGGACTTTTTCCGTTAACAACCACCTAAAATCGAGACAAGATCAACTCCAAACTTTTTTTTAATTCGTAGCTTTATTTGGCTGTCTCTCGTATTCATTGTCTAAAACAAGCAACTCATCATCGGAAATTGTGGTGAATATTTCCTATAATACTCATGTTGTGCAACCTATCGTGATCAATGAACACAAATTTGGCAATAGGTTGTACACTTGCAAACGTAACAGCAATTCAAAGCTTGACTGAATCTGTTTGGTTATTTTTATATCAGTTTTCTGAGACTCGACCAGAGGTAAACCCCTTAAGATAAACAAGAACTAATCCTTGGCAAAAATGGGCCTGGATTTTCTAGAGGTTTGTTTACGTACAATGATATGCGAGGGAAACAAAGTGACATCGAATTTTATTTTACATCTTCTTACGTCTGATCCTTTGTTTAATTAAGAGATGGGGGATTAACAAAACGACAGCACGACCTCGTCAAATCTGATAACAGGCAAATGAAATGGCTTCCATGGTTCTATTTCATTTTAAGGTTTTTAATTAACAAAATAATACCAATTTTCAATTTAAAAAAATACATGTATATCCATTTACAAGTTACAATGCGGAAAAAATATTGGTTTGAGTGTACATCTTTCACTGTGTGGGAAAAGTGGTATCTTTTAGTTATGAGTGTTTGCGTTTGAGTTTTTGCCTATAATTATGTGGCTATTTCAAAACTGAAGGTTTCTGTGCAAGTAGGAGTCGTTTAAAAAAATCCCAGAGTCGAAATCTCCATGATTTATCGTGACTGAGCGATAATTTTACCCCCGGAGAACAAAGAATTTCCCTGATTTTAGCTGCTGTGCGAGAAGATCACACTTAAGTGTTGCAGACTCTACGCAACTTCCCCGGAATCGAGGAAGCAATTGCGAAATGTTTTGTTGAAATTCTGCTCCTTCGGTGGGAATCCGCAGATAATTACATTATGCCATTGTCGAAGCAGTTGTTTGCAGCGATGTAAGAGAATTTTTAGAACATCTTATGTGATTTTGAGGAGGGTTTGGAAATCCTATCAGGAGAAGTTTTTATACGTGGTCTTACTTAAAAGTGTGCCTCCTGCTTTTGGAACTTGGTGGAAAACAGAGACATGTCAACGAGGGATTGGTAGCAAATAAGCAACAAGAAAACTGATGCAAAAAGAGTAATGACTTATGGGAACGAGAGAGCACTACGTCACTAAAATTATGGAAAACAATGGGCCCTCTTAGGACGTGCGGAGGCGAGGGTGCATGGGGGTCTTGGATCCTTCTTGCCAGGTTGTCATTTACACACACTGAGGAAATCAAATGTTAAAAGGAATTTGCGGTGTGAATTCACTCTCCTTCTGTATGTTCGGCATTTCAGTGGGCACGACTGATATCAAGAATCGCTCAATTATAACCAGAATAACAGAAAGATCTGGCAAAAGTGCCTGCGACACCGCCGGAAAGAAATGAAAAAGCCAATTAAAAACATTTAGCCAGATGAATGACAACTTAGAACACTACTTCAGGAATATGGGAACGAAAGTATTCTCAACTATACTCCACAGCTGTTTAACGCCTCCAGTCATGCACTCCTTGGAGAACTTGAGAGAGAAAGATGGACAGCGTCATTTACTCCGGCGGTAAATCAATGTCCGGTGCAGAATTATATATAACTCAATTGGTAAATCCGCTAGTTATTGAGTAAACAACCCTATCCATCTTTTAATCAAGCGTGGTCAGGTTAGTTAAGCAAGAACTTGTATAACCTGCAACATCGAAACCTGTCAACAAAACCTGTAGATATAAGCTATAGGTTCAATTCTACTTTCATACTATTGATAGGCCCTTTGTTACTGTTCCAGTCGCCGAGTCACCCTAGATCATGTTGCAAGCCCATTTTCTGCATGAGTTTTTGTGGGGCGAAGAATTTCAATTCATGATATACCCTGGACAGAGAATATGAGGTCAGAAAGTGAATCCCTCTGCCCAATGATATTTTTTTGGAAGTTATTTTTAGATTACGCTCATCTTACGAAGGTTATTTTTATCAGTGGTTTCCATGACCGCCCGATCCAATTTTACTCAAACTGACCATTAATTGAGACGTCGTCCTTGAAATAACCACGTATTATTATCCAACTGCATTAGTTATTATTCAAAAATCGCAGGAAAAGAATACAAATATTCCACGATATTGAACAGTTAGTCATTGTACATTTGGTCATTGTACAGTAGTGAACCGGTTTGACTAGTTTTGGTGCTGACGTTTACCGCGCGCTCTGTAACAGGTTCTCGGTTGTTTACAATTCACTTCCTAAAAATATAGTGCAAAAAGCTTAAAGGGTAGATGAACGGGCTCGTCAAAATACAGCACAACTCGTAAAAATACGCAGCGATACTACACACCGAAACCGGCATCTCTCCGTTTGTATGACATAGAGCTACTGATCGATTTCTAATAAATTTCATCGAAAAGGGTCAAATATGGTGAATTCGCTCCATTGCCCTATCTTCTCTTGATTCTGGGAAGAAATGACCCCGATTTATAATAAAAATGGGCAAAGCAACTCAAAGTGCTCCAGGTTGTCAGGATCTTGTCAAAGCTTTACAGTCGCATACCCGGTCATAGTTGTGTCAAGTTTGAAGGTTCGTGTTTACAAAGAAGAATAAACATCTCGACCATTCGTTAACTATGAGGAGTTAACTAGGTATATATTGCTTTTATTTTCACTTCAAGTAATAGTTGTCTATAAATGTCTGTCACACCGTGAAGAGAAAAGTGAAATAATTTTCGAGCATTGTTTATATATTTCATGCTTAGTTTGTGCGTAAAGTAAAATAAGGAAAAATAGCAGTTGTCTTTCACTTTGGGTATCTTGGATTATTTTGTAAAATGGTGAAGCAGAAAGCTGAAATATTTCCGTACAATTTACGATTGAGAGTAAATATTTTCACGTCGGAATTTTATCAAACAATGACCAAATTTGACGAAACAACCAATGTTTAAAAGGCTATTAAAGAAGAGAATGCTAACATTATGATTCATTACATCGAGAGCCTGTGGTGTGAACAAAATGAATTATATATGACAACACTGTCGAAAAATCCAATCAAACTCTTAATTACAACTTAGTCAAAAACACTTGAAATTCCAAGCAGGACGCATATCCTGAACGAATTCAAAGCAAGCATGAAATATCGTTGTAAGTGTATGATCAACTCTAGAATATTCACAGTTTCCACTGTATGTCTGTTTGATAACTGCGAAACTGGTGTTCTTTAAGAAAGTTTAATTATATGCAATACAGTTTATAAGGCAAGTGCATAAGACAGATCGTCCTTACCTCAAGCTACACCGGTTTGCGTGTCTTCATAGATACAAAATATTCACCATTAGTAGAGATATATCCCTACATATTGAGTCATTACGCTAATGTAAGCGCAATAAGAATTGTTTGAACTAGTACTGTGTTCTAAAGTACTTTTCTATTCAGGATTTTTTTCCGCAATTCATAAGGAATTGTGAATTAAAATCCGATTTACTGGTCAATCGGCGCGATTAGTTTTGATTACATAATTTGGTATTCTGCCATTTACGCTCCGGTATTGGTTGATTGGCCACTGATACACTGAAGATTATCAACCACAATTGTCAGCTGCACCATGCAAGTTCCTTTAATTAATGTCTTTGCTCTCAGTCGGAGTGTTTTCTCATAAAGTTGCAGCTCTCGTAACGTATAATGTGATTGGCTCGCTACCCTAGCCAAAAACAAAAGACTGAACAAATGTTCATGTCTGCCTCCTCCTCAAAGCGCGTCTAAGTGCAAAGTTTTTGTGATGGTAATTAGTTCTACTTTACGTATGAATGACAACTGATTTTCATAAGAAAAACTTCGCAGTTAGACTCACTTTGAAGAGGAGGCAGACTTGAACTCGGAAATGGCCTATTGAAACAATGACTTAGACTTAAAAACAATAGAAGCTACTTGCAATACCAAACAATAGCAGGTTACGAAAGCTGTTTCTTTACTTAAATCCTTTTCCTCAATTGAATGCAATTCCCGGCGTAGTGTTGCAGACACCCAAAAATTTTACCCGAAGAAAGGAAGAAAATAGGATAATAATTGTTGTACCTCATTGTTATTCTCTACTTGCACAAATCCCAAAAATACACCGCCTTTACCCTCCAAAATTTGGCATAATCATTGTTTGCAATTTCTTCTGGGACATGAAGATGTCCCGAGAGAAATCGAAAACAACACCTATGCAAATTTTTGGGGACTAAAACAGGAGTGTTACGGGATTTGTGCAAGTAGAAAATACCTCGCATTGTCGCCTTTAACACCTTAGTTAAGAAAATATGGTAACCCATCGAGGCGAGAAATTAGCCATGACATAATCACCGTCCGTCCGTACGTACCTACGTCCACCCCTCCATGTATGCCAATGTGACCAATATCATTCTAGTTTACAGCATACATCTTTGATATTGGACATCCATGTTTTGATCAATTGACACCTGTCAAAACAAGGTATCCGCTGACCAGTATCACCTGACCATATATCGGTCTCAAGCCTAGAGCTCACTGAGTTCAGCTGTTATTTTAAGTTGACCGCGGACCAGGTACTGATTTTCGATTGGATTGCAGGCTCAACCCAGGTTAATTCTCCTAAACATAAGCGAGGCTTCATTTCTCGCGCGCTTTCTGTGGCTCGACGCGGCTACATGGCCATACTACGTCAACTGTAGTTCTTACACGGTCAACGCGTTTCGTGTTCAGGTGAAAAACGGTTTGGAAGATGTATTCTTATTATCTGTACTCTTTTGGACATAAATAAAAAGTTTATTTGTTTTGCTCTAAAATGCGAGCGAACAAGTGCTTTTTTAATCCGTTTGCCCAACTGGTTTTCGATGTGCCTCGACAGTGACAAGAAAATTTTGCCCTTAAAGTTACAAACACGTAATTGCAATGAGTTCTCGTAAAATTAGGAGGAAATTTCATTAGCCAGCTTGTGTTATCAAAAATGTGCGTAAAGCACCTAAACGTTATTTAAGTGTTGGAGCGGATCTTGTTTGAAGTTCGTCCTTTCTTGATTGCATTGCCGTATTTTGCCGATTCTTGTTCCAAGCAAACCTGGCTTGTTTCAATGAAATACATCAAAATGCGAATGATCTGGTTTTCAGAGATAAAGAACATTAGTAAAACTCTTTTTTGACTTTGAAGTGACAAAGTTTTTTTATGTCTTTTAATTGTAGCGTGATTCCCATTCGCTGGCTATTCACAGTTGACTCTGAAATGCTTTTTTCCTTTCGATTCGCTCGCTGAGGGTATGCTTGTTTTCTTTTAAAACTCATGCGGCTCAAGAAAAATTCATTGCCAAACTGGTGAATTCCAAAATAAATTTCGCTCGAAAATCTATATCGTACTCATCGCTTCGTGATTCATGCGATATCGGTGTACCGTCGAATTCACTAGTTAGGCAATGAATTTTTCTATAGAAGAAAGCAAAGAAAATGATCTAATAAATCATTAGTCGGAAACATCAAAACGCGGACAATTCATCGAAACCTTTTATTTTCATTAACCCCTACAGGCAGTAAGAATAAATAACCAGGGAGCTCCGCTTTTAGGCTTGGCGAAATCTATATATTATAGACGATTTCACGCTCTTGATTGCATCATGGGTAATCAGGGCGACATGGCAGGAAATTCAAAGCAAAATATACTGTACATGACTCGACTTTATTGAATTTGGCCTTCATAAACCAAAAAAATAAGTTCATGTTCACAACTGAGCTGAATAAATAATTCTTTCCAAATTTAATCTGCCGAACCTTTGAGCGCATATCTTCCTTTTTTGTAAAATAAAAAACCAAAAATTGCATGTCATGAATACTTTTCATTGTTTTGAACTTCCTTATAAAGCTTTGAATTTCTCTCCATCTTGCCCTGATTACCCATGATGCACTCAAGAGCGTGAACTCGTCTATTTGTGTTGTTGCGTAAGAATCATTTTTTAGACACCAAGAAGTGAGCACTTAATTTACACAATCACTTACAAAGTTTGAGCAATAATCAAAGGACCATATTCATAGTTAAAAGCTATCTTGAAATACAGATACTAATTCTCCGAAGTAAAAAAATAGTTGGATTCTCCGTCGGAATAAGTTCGGTCTCCTCGTCCTCACTGAGAACGTGCGAAGGGAGAAGATGGAAATTCATCGGCCACATCATGAGGAAAGAACCAAACAATGACTGCAGAACTGCATTAACCTGGGCCCCAGAGGGCGGCGAAAACGGGGAAGATCAAGGACAACATGGAGAAGGACGGCGGAGAGAGAAAGAGAAAAAGCGGGATGGAAGAACTGGAGTGAGGTAAAAATGGCAGCGGCTGACAGAGATGGTTAGCGGGATTGTGTTGAGCCCTTATGTGCCACATGGCACGAAGAAGATAGGTAACAGGTAACCTCGTCGAAGTTGATTCGGACCTTGACGCCACATTTGAAGAGACGGCGGCACCCTCAGAAACTTGTCAGTTTGTTAACACGACGAAAACCCAGTAGTTTTGGCATGTCTGCGAAGAGAAATTGAATTCTTCGATGGATTCAAAAATCACCAAAAGTGTTGGGACACGTATTGCTGGTTTGCCGTCATCATGGCCATGTTGGATGAACCTGTCTCTCCGCTGGGAACTAAACGTTATTATTATGCAAATTATACCAAGTATACGTTTCACCTTGGTGAGGTCACAATCAGTCATCACCAACACCACCCCCTCCTTCTTTACAAGTCCTCCCCCCCCCTCCCCCCTCCCCCTCCCCCACTTCCCCAGCCAACATTTTGTTTTTAAAGGTGAGGGCGAGGGGGTATCTCTTCCTTCATAACCAAACTTTGTTAGGTATTTCATGACATCATGAAATTTTAAAGGCTGGCACAGCAGAATATTACTAGTGATATTTTCCCTAACATTTCAACTGATGGCTACGAAGACGACAAAACACCAAGCAATTTGCGTGGCAGTTGCTAGAATACTGATAATTTGACATAACACAATTTGTTTATTCAATTCAACTCAATTCAGTATCATCACAAGGACACCGAGACTGAAGATTGATTAACCAACATAACAGAAGTAAGATAACTAATAAGTGTAACATTTAGATAGAGTGGCGCGGATGGGATCATCCAAATTGCTACTAGTATGGCTAATCGAGAGGATGATCTCAGAGACAATGTGTTATTTGTCCGACAAAGATACTGCTCAACGCTTTTCGTGAAAGTAGAAGAAAGTTTAAATACTAAACGAGGGAGATGTATTTTAATCTAAAGGTTTGACTCCTGAGATTCGAAAATATAAAGGAAAAGTCCGTTGTTTGTTGTTTAACTCAATTTATTGTTTTTAATTAAGCTTAGAAAATGTTTGCGTCTTTTTTGTCTCTTTTAGCCAAGGGATTGGCCAAGCAATCCCGCTTCGCTTTGTCAGCTAATAGGGACCAACTTCAAGGTTTCTTTCTTGAGTCTGCATCTAATAGAGAGAGTCGATTTTTGGTGTACTTAAGAATTAGACAACCTGTAGATACACGCCGTATAAGTATGTTTTTTGTTTCTTTGTCATTCGATTTACAACCCCTTTCTATATGTAGTGTAACAATGAGGTAATAACTTTCACAAGCAGTTTTGTCAATCACTGAATTTGAGTCAAGAGTTGTTTGGCAACACCGGTCAGAAATCCCTTTATGTGACAATAAATTAGCCCAGCAATATCAACTTAATTAAGTAAAAATTGATTGCAAATATTATGACTATGGTAAGCTCAACAGATGAGGATTCTTGTGATTCTATCTACCAACAGTATCCATGCCCGAGAAGCTCGGAACACAAGTTTGAATGTTGCCGAATGCGATTTTCATGCTTTCATTTTATGCCACTTGTTTCATCTTTAGAACCACGCAAACGATTATTGCAATTTCCGGCGTTCTCCTGAGATGGCAAACTTCTCATGCTGCGAATCTGCAAACTGCAATAATTTGCTAAGCGGCAAGCATTTTAAGGGCGAAACGACTGACGAGTGTATCGAAGCCTTTGTCCAGCCACATGTGGAAAAGTGCCATTTGCAAAATAGCCTGCATAGCACTCCTATATTTGTTTACCTATGAAGGAGAAATAGGGAACAGAATAGCAGCAACCGAGAACTCTTTACGAACCTCTCGGCATGACTGGAAACAGAAATGGACTCTCACTACTTGATTAGTTTCCCAGAAGAACAGCACTGAGCAGCACCATTTTTACTATGCCACGACTTAACAATTAAATCAGGAGCTCTATGCTAATGCGATGGGAATTCCTGCACGTTGTTTATCGATATTTTTAAGATTTGGATACTCAGAACCACTTGGACAAAAATTTAACACACGTACACACATATATGAAGAAGTGGTAAAATCATTTGTAAAATCGTATCGCAGATCTGAACCCAATAACAGGCCGTTTTGAGTGTCAGTCTATTGGTAGTGATTGCAAAAAGGTTAGTAGACTTTCAAAACCTTGCTCAAATTGCGTAAGTTAAATCAATGTTAAAACGAAACAAGTCAGGGTTCAGGTACATGATGGACTCTATGGTAGCAGAAATTAAAGTAGCTATGCCAGGACCAGAATCGCTGCAATTGTTTCTTGATACGTCTATTTCTCACGCTAGGAATCTTTGAAAGACCGGTTCGTATCTGCTAGCACTGAGGATAGTGAAAACGATAGAATTGGAAAACAATGGAAATGTGTGGCGGTTGTATTCAACAATATAGAGAATGCTTATGTCAATATGGCAATCGCGTTCAAATTACAGGATATTTTTCAGCGAATTAGCAAAAATCGACTGTTTTAAGAATACCTCGGAGTGTGCAAAATATTGAGATCAAAATTAAAGCACAGGCAGAAAAGTGCGCGTAAGCACTAAGAATCAGTCGTATTCATAGCTTCTTCAGATTAGACACAGTTAGAAACTGATTTTACTATCACGCTGTAAAAAACCAATATGAATTGATAGATGTAAGTATCATCGCAGTTTAATCACTTTGTTTTTGTTTCATTCGTGTGCAAAATAAATACGATAAGTTATTGCCTTCCTCATTACGTTCTTTATTTGGAATGAAACTTAAAATATCTGGCGAAATTCCGTAGAAATTAAGTCAATGGCCTCTTAACTAACAAGGCCCTGTCACATATTGCATAAAGTGATCTAACCAAGGAACGAATTATCTTTATGAGTTTATGTATTTACCATTCGATGATATAATTAATGGAATTTATTCGCCCCAAGAGATGCTTTTGTATTGACAGTGTTCACAATTCGAATTATAATTTGCCGGCGTTGCATAGTGGTCGTAGAGCTAGATTGGCTTTCAGGTACCTCGAGATTGGATTCCCCTTTGGCCAACACAGAATTAACTTGAGTTGACATCTAACTCCATCAGACTTCGCAAATAGCCGCAGTTTTCAGCGGTCGAGTTCGGTTTCCTGTCGTGTGAACTCGAATTGTGCTTTCCATAAACGGCTCCTCAAGCTTCAAGCTAAATAACAACGTGTGTGAACAAAATTTCCCTTTTATTGAGTGTCTTTTCCTTAGGCCTATTTAAGTATTCAGTACTCAATTCATGCACCTTCGTTTTATTCACAGGACTGCCATGGTTTCATTGACAGAGCAGCCGTGGTTCATTGGCCTCGTCGCTGGCTTAGCCGCATTAATATTGGTTCTGCTATGTATCATCGTTGTATTTTGCACTCTATGGGCAAGGTACTAAAAGTTTTATTTATCAGCTTTTTAGCGTACAACATATATCTTTTCCACTCTTTCTTGTGAGTGAATGCACTGTTTACCGTGACCATTTTCGTTCTTTCGCTTAAAACAATACAATACATACTTAACTGACCGTTCCCCATAGGGGCTTTTCAGGGCCAATGAAACACAACGAAACGACACAACAGACCAACAACTGTTAAGAATCCCGACTGGCCGGAGGCAAACCAGTTGGCTATTTACAAGTGCAGCTGGGAAGTTGAACCAGGGACTACAAGGATCAAATTCAACGAGTGGTCAGAGCGGGTCTTGAACCCGGGATATCCCGATCTCAAGGCAAGCGCCCTTACCACAGGGCTACACTGCCTCCTTTTCATATTGAAAAGATTAAGAGCGGCATTACCAAAGGGCTTAACTGATTAGAGTGTAATGTGAAGTGCTAGTTTTACGTGAATCGTGAATCTAAAGGGCCTTGGTATAAAATGAAGGGGCAGTTGTACAATATTTCAAAGCCACCCAAGAGGCCTGGAACTCATTTGCAAAGATTTGGAATCAAGCCCACTCCAGATTGGAGGCTTTTAAATGAAATCTCACATTCATTAATTGTTCGGAAGCATGTTGTTGTTGTTGTAGTGTTTACGGTCTAGATTGAGGTTGACAGTGCCTAAGATAATGCCTATCAGCTCTAGCAGAGTACCTTTGTGTGCATCAAGGGACAAATTTCTGAATGGCAGTTGTATTGGCTACATAACTCGTGAATGTAAGATTGAGGTTACACGTGTTGCAATTACAAGTGCAAAAACGAGACAGTCAGACAGTAGGATTTGGTGCAACCTCCCACTAATCTTAATAAAAAGGATATTATTATAAATGCTTCCTTCAACACTACGAGTCTTCTTCTTTCAACTCATGTCGTCGAGAGGACACCTCGAGGGTGAAAAAGATAATTAATTTTAAAATTATAATCTTCCTCGAGGGAGAGAGAGGGGATCAGGAAACGAGGCTAAGCTGTCTCTCTTTCAGGTGACTTTATGCAGATCACAACAATTAAGTGTGTTGAAAAATAAGATTTACTCTCTTGATTGATACTGTACTCTCTTTTTTTCTGTTATGTAGAAAGGACAGGATTAGAAAACGTGAAAATCGATTGCGAAGACTGTCTTCTCGTCTTGAGCAGGATCAAATCATTATGGGTATGAATGCATCGAATACTTTGCCCCTGGGTTCCCCAAACAACAACTCCAACTGGTTTCTTAAAGAAAGGCCACCGGAAGAGATGCGAGCAAGTACTCTAACAAGAGCAGCCGGAAATGAACCATTCGTTGTTGGGAGGTCCCTATCAAGGTATTCGAGAGAACTTGACGGATCCCGATCCTCTACTGGAAATAGATATATTAGGTCCTATAGTGACTCTGAATGGAAGCGAGGAAGCATGCCTGTCCTCTCACCGTATCGACCAGAACCACCAAATGTCGCCGAGGAGAGAATGGTCAGACTGGGAATGATCGCACCAAGAACACATGAAGCCACTGGACAGTATCCTATGGGGTACATGACAGCTCCTCATCCGGCAAGAGGGAAAGATGGGAGGAGAAAGTCCAGTGGCAATGTACTGATGCCTGTAAGGGAAAGCGATGTATGGGAGATGGAAAACAACCCACAGCCATCACAATTTGCATTTCCAAAGGAGGATTACAACACCAATGGAGCGGCATGGTATCGGTCAAAATCCCTGGACGGTCACAACTTGATGTCCCCTCAGTATAACTATCCACGACATGGACCACAAATACACCCGTCTCAAACCACACCTAGAAAGATCTCAACCGGAGTAAGTCCTGGTCACTCCCCAACTGGTGTTCCAAGTACAATAACTGAAGAACAAGAACCCGAGAAACTGAAAAGGATACAACGTGTTGGTGTACCAATTTTGCCTGATTAACGTACAAACGAATAGGTTCCTGACCTGTTCATGGCGGCGTTTTTCCTTTCACAAACATTTACGCCAAGTTTATTCTAAAAGCAGAATCTGTCATTCACCGAACAAAAGAAGTCATTATTTGAAGAGCCAATTAATCCCTGGTTCGATCTAAGATAAGAACAGGCGACTTAGCCAAAAAGAAGACGGCACTACTACTTCTATATACCGCGGATGATGTTGTCAATTTTGAGTATGCCATAAGGATAGGGCAGGTATTTTCGAATTGGGGTTGCAGGGGGCACAGTCTATTTTTCGACAATATTATACCAATGGATAATTCCCCGGGGATAATTCGTCCGTGTATTAACTTAGTGTTTAGGGAAATTATGTGGGAAACTTTGTATTCTCTTAATTTGTCTATTGGCTCACCTAGAAGAAGTCCTGAAAAACGAATTAAAATAAGATGAATTTCTCGTCTGTGATATTGAACATGATCTGCACAGAATTTATGTATTTCTCGTCTCAATCGGATAAGTCGTCTTTATTATAAACTTAATCACTATTCAAAACGAATATTTTATATTTGTGGCATGTATAAATTTCTTTTAAATATAAATTTTATAATTTGTCGGTCGATGTCGTTTCAAACTAGAGTTTCGAGGTTCGTGGTGTTATCGAACTTAAAGTAATCATTTCCTTGGGCATCAATTTTGTTACTATTTTACACGAAAGGAATTAAATGATATGTTTTACTAAGGAATATAGCAAAAATAAAAATAAATGAATACTACGTGTAAGGATTTGTACAAGTTCGAAGAAATTAATGTAGTTTGCTACGCCATTGAACACGTCGCAGGTGTTGTAGTATTTTCCGAAAACAATAGAACGGGAAAGGCCTGCACCAACTCACTCCTTATTGCAAACCATAAACAGAACGTTGTAGGTTTTAATAAACGAACACAATAGAATTAGGGTGCGTTCCTTTGGGATGATACAAAAAAGAATCACTTATCCAAGATCACTTGGATCGTGGTGCATCAAAGGAACCGATGAATCCACTCTGGGAAAGGATTTTTTGGTTGCTTTGATGCACCATGATCCCAAGTGATCTTGGATCAGTGATCCTTTTTCGGATCATCCCTAAGGAACGAACCCTTAGAGTGCTCAACGGCAGTCCATTTAGAGAGAGGAGGCCAAGGGGAGGCTTGAGGAAGAGACCCTCTCCCCAAGCCTTCCTCGGCCATTTGACTCAATCGTGTTTTTGTCACGCAATCGAGTAGAAAATCCGAGCAGTGGGTGTGTAGCCGAATATTGAACTCAGTGGTTCGAAACCATTCTCTGCCGTCAGAAACTTTATGCATGCATACAGTATGTAGGCGGCAATACTACAATTTCTTCACGTTCTTGCTGGTTTGTGCAACGTTCAGTGTTCAGGCCACTTCGGTGCTTGAACCTAAACACCGAAAGGCAAAAGCTTTTCTTCTTGTGCTCGCACTGATCACACAACATTTATGATGGATGTGCCCTTATTTTTCAAGAGTAGGGCAGCCTTTAAAGTTATGAAACCATTTACCGACAGTAAATCAAAATTGCTTACATATTTTCAGATACATTTTGATGCCGGGCAAGGCTCTTAGCTATCTTCGTCATTACGTCGAATATCTGACGCAAGAATAAAATCGACGTCAATAATGAATTGGTTCTCAGTGCAGCCATTAGCTGAAACTCAACTGACACGCCAGCAATAAAGTCCTTGAGGCCTCAGCTTACAGCGTTGAGTACTGATTTTAAGGTGCCTTCTTGTGACGTATAAGAACCTCACGAAAAGCAGCATAGTTGAACCAAAATAAAGTTCTGTATTAGCTTGTATTCCTTGCTTTCCCGCTGTATATCATGAAATGATACTTTTATATTTGAACCTCTTTCTTTTCAAAGAGTGTAGATTGCAGGAAATATGATATGCTATCTCTCGAGTGACGTACAAGCAAATGACGTCTATTTCCGCGCTTTATGACACACTGAACTAAATTATATTACTCGATGAGCAGTGCAAGTGAATTTGGGAGTCCCAACTCAGCTGGTATGGCAAACATGCGCCTACAACTTTTAAACAGCGGTAAGATTCTAAAAACAGAGGCATGCGAAACATGAGGCAAGGAAATGATAGTGCATATATATATATATATATATATATAGATACGTAGACTTGAACTAGGTCAAAAACATTTATTTGCTACTCCGAGTTTCATGCTTCTCACGAAGCAATCATCAGGCAACTGCCAAAAAGAAGGAATACATGGTGTTTTACAGTGATTTTGAAAATAACGGTAGCAATTCACTATAGGCTGGGGTGCATAGCAAAGGTTAGACAATACAAACTGTTTCCAGTGAGCTGCTAAAAATAAGCCTTAAATAATTACGCTATTGAGAAGGAATTTCTTTGCATGTCTGCAACTTGTTACAAGCTCATTTCTGTTGTTAAGGGTCGCCAAATCTGGTCTACAAATTATATAGTATTTCTCCCACAGACATAAATTACACTTCTTCGTTACATTTGAATAGGATCTCGCATGCCTAACAATCCGCCATTTAATGTGATAGTCGACTTTCTTGTCTTTCAAACCCCATACATATTTACTAAGTTCAGTGGAATTTCTGTAGCGTTCATTTCTAAAGGAACATGTGTGGTTTCTATAACGTGATTTGAATGATGTGTCGCAAAGACCGATGTAAGTTTGCTTTGACTGAGATGTTGTGACCTCTGCTTGATAGATGGTATTCCGCACGTTGCACTTTCCGTCTAGAGGGCAGGATCTTTTGTCACGGCAGTTGCAAGTGTTGATAGTTTGAGCGGGAGGATTTGATGACTTGTTAATGACGGCTTTATTTTGGTTGGAGATAATTGTTTTTACATTGCTCATGCAGCTATAACTAATTTTGAGAGTGTTCCGGTTGAAAATTCTGTGCAAAGGGTGTGATTTTGGGAAGTGCTTGCCGATTAGGGTGAGGAAACACTTTCCAACTTTTGTTTTGACGTTTTGGCTGTACGGAGGATTGAACCAGGTGATGTTTCTAGGCCTATTCTTCCGGTGTTTGGTTTCTGGAGTTGTTTTTCTGTAGGTTAGATCCCACTCTACGTTCACAAGAAATCCAATCACCCCCCATCCATCCTAAAGAACATACCGGAATCCATAAACAAGCGCCTCTCAGAAATTTCTTCCGACAAAGAATCATTTGATAAAGCGAAAGAAACCTACCAAGATGCACTCAACAAGAGCGGCTACGTATATAATCTAACCTACAGAAAAAC
>NC_090884.1:42948363-42950863 GCF_036669925.1 Montipora capricornis
CTGCTGTCAAAATTTGGAAAGATAATCCAAAAGAACTTTTTGGATTAAGCCTTACAATTCAAGGAATGAAGGCCTTTCCCACGGAATTTCACATCGGCAGCCGAGGCAAAAGAGCTCCATTTCTTGTGACGTATACATATAATCCACAAATAAAATCATTCAAATCTTCCAACACCTTCAAAAACTGTAGTAATCCTCAAGTTCTAAAAGAAGGAGACGACCTTCTTCAAAACACTTCTTCAACGCCAAGAAGGCGAGATCGACGGTCCACATTCAGTATATGCAAGCGGAGGTGGGTGTATGTTCAGTTCAGAAAGCTTAAGTGGGATTGGATTATTGCTCCAAGTGGATATAGCGCCAATTACTGCGAAGGTGCATGTACAAGTGTGCTTGACATAAATTTGGAACCAACTAATCACGCCATTTTGCAAAACATTCTGCACAGAATGGACAACCGAATACCATCTCCTTCGTGTGCACCGACCAAACTTCATGGCATAAGCGTTTTGTACAAAACAAGTGACAGGTCGATTGCCTTGACTGAATATGGTGGGATGGTTGTATCAACGTGTGGGTGCCATTGAAAATACATTTGTCTTCGATCGTCGAAACTCGTTTAAATCCTGAAATGAGTATGACTAAACGTATTCAGTGTTACTGAAATCCTTAAGAACGTCTTTGAAAAGCAATCAACCAATACTCTTCATGATGCGTGTGTTTTTGTTTTCAAAGTGGACATTTTTCAACCCCGCACTTTCAAACTCTCAAAGCTAAAATATGATATTGAAATGCAGTATGGCTCTTGGGTAGATAATCGCTTTCGCCTGTAAACACAAAACGACTACCTCTGCAACACCTAAATCATGAAAAAAGCGACTTGATAGGATTTAGTTTTTGAATGCTGTATTATATTTATAGAAATCTAAAAATTGCCTTACGTATGTATGAGGTTAGACATAGTAGATGCAATACAGTAGGTGGACAAATAGAATTGTATGTACTTTAGAATATGGATGGCGGTGTTTGTTATACTGATTACTTCCGAGCTGATATTTGTCTACTTTGATAGGATTTCACCAAGGTAAAGGCACAAATGTCAAGAAAATCTTATTAATGAGTAATGCTCATTGATCATGTACTTGTTGTTGTAGCTGTGCAACATTGAGAAGACCAACTTCAATAAATTCCCTTCCGGGAGATTTCACCCGCAATTTTTGCACGTTGTTGCTGGAACAATTAAAAGAATTGCTACTGTTAACTGTCAACCGAAACAAACAACATTGTTTGCAGTCTTTTTTCCGCGACTCGACTTCTCAAAAAGTGACTGAGTTTTATCTCATAGCAACGGCAGACGGCGCCTAATGAGTGGCCCTTCGAGCCCGTCTGCTGAAGAAATTAACCTAATATCTTGTTTTTCTTCGACGAAAATAAATTTGTTGCCATGGTTTGATCAAACCATATACAAAAATACTGATTTCCTTCAAAATATAATTCGTTCACAGTTGAAACACAAATACTGCCGTTATCTTGGATGCGAAAAATGAACGCACATTTCATGACTGCTGCTCAAGTGAAAAAAATACTTTCAATATCTCATTGATGGATGACTTCTGATTCTGTGCAGAACAACCACCATTTTGCATGCACATACAATGCGATCTTAAATTAGCATACAGTGAAGCGGATGAATGACCCATTGGGAGTAGTATCCTGAATGTTATGCTCGTCACTGGCACTGAATAGTGGTGCCTCTGTGTGAGAATAGAAGAGTCAGTAACCGCCAAAATGCCTTCACCCGCCGTTTTGACTGTTTACGTACTATGCGACCACGCAATAACCTCGAGAAAGGTCACCGCCGGACCCCGGGGTGGTAAGATTGCATGTTAACGCGAACTATTTTTCGACCCTTCCTACCCAGGTTACCCCACCTCCATGTAAACATGCAGAGCCTTGACCCGGTTTTCTTGGATCGTCCAGCACTCCTGGTCGGAGTTGGATATTTTAATCTACTAGTCTAATCTACTAGGGCTATCTCTTTTTATTTCAGCATGATATTTCTTCTCAACATTTGCTCCTAAAGCAATTAATTTTTCAACGACAGAGCTTACGTCGGAATAACTAACCTTGAAAATCCTAAATTTGCTTACAAAAAGAACTACAAACAAGTACGAACAACCGCGGGATCAGTTGGAGATAAATGAACGTAAAATTGAGCTACATACTAAGTAAGAATGAATCCAGTTTACTTTTATCGAACGACAGAAGCCATATATCTCCCAGTCCCAAAAAGACAACCTTTTATTAGCGTAAACAACACAAATTGAACTAGAGGCACATTTCATCTGTACTACCTTCGGGTAGTTGTTTATAAAGGCATGCTGATACCGGCTCGCAGTTATTTGATGGCGAGCCACTCACCTTAGCACTGAGACACTTAAGAGTTTCTGTTCCCATGCGTTTTTATTTAAATTTAACTATTTTCGTTGTCTATCAAAAAATC
>NC_090884.1:42955863-43040863 GCF_036669925.1 Montipora capricornis
CAACATTTGACTTAATTTGCGTTGATTGTTAATTTCACTTTACAGAGTCCCCAATTAGTGCTCCCACCCCTAAATCGACCAGACACTTAAATAAAGTTCCTTTCCTTTCCTTTAGGCTTTCCTTTCCTTTTTCCGTCACATGATTGCGCACACCACAATAATTCTTGCCAGACAGAGGAGCAATACTAAAAATGGGGTAAAATATACTATTTGTAAATCTTAACTATGACTATAAGGTTCCGAAAGCGCATCATAACGTTAATGTCGACAGCTGTCTTGTAATTGTCTTTGACCCAATGATTTTTCAAAATTGTCTTGCGCAAACAAGTATTGGTGAAAGGAAAACTATCCCGCCCAGTGTTATTTCATAAAATATCAAGTAAAAGAAACTCAGTTAATTAATTTTCCAAGGAGCACTCGATTTGCGAAAGCAAGTAAAATCCACTGAGGCCGAAAGCTCCAACCTTGAAGTGAAAAAACATGAGAAAAACGGGGGGAAATTTTGTGCAAACGTCGTGCTTATACTAACGGGGTACTGTAAAGAGGAGAAGTGGCGATTAAAGAAAAGTAAAGTAAAAGTCACTTTTACTTAACGCCAGTAGTTCCTTCCACTACGAGGCTGGTATCCACAATAGAAGCCGATGGTCCGCCTTAATTAATCCTCCTCCCTCTGTCAGTGCTCCGTTTTAAGGCCCGGTATTTAAAGCTATAGATAGCTACACGGATCAGAGGAAAGTCGAAACAGACGTTGAAGTCACCGAGGATCGAACCGGAAAGCTCTGCTCAGAAAGCTGAGAACTGAGAACCAACTGAGGTACGACTCATGGTAGTCGTCATTAAATTTTGGATAGTCAAGGTATCTTCAAGTTACAAACAGGCACAGGGTTATGCATCAATAGGGAACTTTAGGGAGCTTAAGCACGCCGCGACGCTTTTCACCCACGGACGGAAACCGGTGGTTAACATTTCGCATGCCAGTACAGTAAGCTCTACTAGATTTGTCTTGACAAGTTACAAGGGAAAACAACTTACTTCCGGTTGGCGTCTGCGACTCAAGAACGTCTCGTGCTTGAGCCAAAAAGGGCGCTTAAACACGCGCATTTTTGATACGCGGACGGTAACCGGAAGAGATCTGTTTTCCCTTTTAACTTGTCTTCACGCAACCACATTTACATTGCGAAGTATCGTTTCTCTGTTAGAGATGATAATTATAATAATCTGGGGGACACCACTCTCATGGCACGCGAAATGTTCTCTTCCGGTTACCGTCCGCGTCTAAAAAACGCGCGTGCTTAAGCGCTCTAATCTCACGCTTCACAAACTTGAAGATATCTCGACTATCCAAAATTGAATGACGTCTGATGATCAGGTTATGGGTTCCGGTGATCCGGGGAACGTGGGTAACAAAAGAAGCGCTTATCACTTAAAAACAAATTGCTATACTTACCTATAGAGTAATAGAAATAGGAAAAAAAACAACGTCTTTCTCTATATCAATTAATGAATCTGCCCTCAAATACAAAACAAAAGCGGCCACGTTTTTCATTAGTGAAACGGATGGGAGACGGGGGAAGGCGGTGGTGAGATTTGGACGCTCACGGACGCAACTTCATCGCTAAAACTAAACAGAGAGGAGTTGGAGACAGATAAAAGACAATTTAGGTAGAAAGGTCACTTTGTTTACTTTCGCTTGCCATGATACGGCATAAATCATAGATAAATCAAAACAAGGGTGCAACTCCTGAATTTCACACATTTGACCGCCTTCCTAATCAGTTAGTCTTCTATACGATGATACCCATTTCAGGTGAATTGACTTAGAGCCATAATGATCAAGTCCAATATTTCCCGCTTTTTTCTTTAATGTCAAGCATCCTGGAAGAGCGAGGAGTATCTCCTCGCACTCCCCTAGCCCCAAAGAAAAACAAAAAAGAAGGTAAGCACTGACGGAATTGAAAGCAAGGAGGGAGGGGTGGCGGGGGAAAATTATTGTTCAACATGTTGTCTGAAAGGCCAGGGTTTATTTCTCGAACGTGACAAAACTGTAACCTTTCAATTGAAACCAGTTGATTAGTACATTTTTTTTCAAGATAAGAAAGTATTACAAGTGGTTGGAAGCGTCTTCGTCTCAGTTTAATAACAAATCTCATAAGATATGTAGTCAATTCGGCACTGGACCGGCGAACATACAGTAGATCCGAGCTCAAGGAGTTTCGGCCTTGAGTCGTACACGGTCGAGTATTGTTTCCTGACTTGTATGTACGTGAAGTGTAAAATGCGTTATATAAAGGAGGTGAAGATAAAATGTTGCTGGCCAATGTATCAGCAATATTTATAATGGAAAATTGGGAACAATTATAAATGAAGAAATCATCTAATCATCTCAGTCTGAAATATTCAATGAGGGCATCTCAGATAATATTCTTGTGTCGCAAACTGATTTTATATCAGTTTCGCGTACAACTGACCCGTTTTAATCCAGAAAGGAAGGAATCGAAATATAATCCTACAAAGTCAGTTTTATGATCAATAGTCAGAAAATTTTCAAAAGTTGAGAAGCTTTTCAAAAGCAAATGTGGTTTGATCAGTGATTAAGGCGCTGCTGGATTTTTCATATGGATGAACAGGATCGCTTACCTTCGATTCTGTGTGGATTTCCTTTAGTTAATCTCGAATTCAATGAAAATCAATCAGGCTTTGGGAGGAACCAACTGGGTCGGCCACGCCTTTTATAGTTCTTACCTCTTTGGGGTTTATTTGAACTGTTACTATCAATGGACCCCCCCCAAGACTTGAAAGCTTACACATGCCCAACGGTCTATACCATAGGTTTCTCAATCTTTGCTTCGCGTTTACGTTTTTTTTAACAAGTTGACTTTCATCATTAAATCAAAAAAGAAATTTTTCACATTTATTTTCCCAGCCTTTTAATGAGAGACAGTTTGCATAAAAAGATTAAATTACGCTGCTTCCAAAACGTAGATATTTTAATTCAGCATGTTCTATCAATATTGCTTTCTGGTAATGCCAAAGGCTTATTTCCATAACAGCATGGTAATACAAATTAATTGCTTTACTTCAATCAGAAAAATGGCGATAAAATCAGTCATCCCATTTAATAATTCTATTTCGCAAAGCTCCTGTGAGGCTATTTTACACATGCTTCCAACAAATATCAATTTACTTTGGCCCCCCTGCTAATTTTTTTCTACATTTTCGGTGATATAAATTTTGATGACATATTCATTGGAATTAACAAATGCCAACGGTGCTGTGACAATGGAAAGTCTCTCTTGATTGTCTGGGCAATTGAAATATGCCAAAATTATATTGCATTCGCCCATCTGATCTCAGTTTTTATCGCGGCATCGAAAGTGAAAATTAAAACTGCGTCCAAAATATCAGTTCAGACTAAGGCCTTAGCCTCTGGGCGGGATGCTTGAAGGTCCTTTTTTTCAGGTCTCAGTAGTCTCACAGTTCCCCTGAGGGGAAAGCGGTTTTCAGTGTTCTCCCAAAACGCCTCAATTTCAATAGTTGCTTCAGCAAATAATCCCTCGACAGCATCTTGCTTAAAGAAATTTTGAAGGTGAACTTTTAAGCCTAAGAAACACTTTCAATATTAAAATATACGCTTGCAAAAACTTTTTTCTTTTTAACACTTGCCTTGAGTAAACCGGCCCGGCTTCCACGGAAAAAAAGCCACAAGAACTATAGCAAAAAGAAACATTATTCTCTTAATGATGTAAAAGCTTTCTTGACGACAACCATATATCATTCCACGCTT
The DNA here is from genome assembly GCF_036669925.1 of Montipora capricornis. Taxonomy (NCBI): domain Eukaryota; kingdom Metazoa; phylum Cnidaria; class Anthozoa; order Scleractinia; family Acroporidae; genus Montipora; species Montipora capricornis. Next base: position 42,959,648 of record NC_090884.1, read on the forward strand.
GTTATTTTTCCATTACAAAAATTTGTTTTCTCTCAGCGGAAGATACGCAGTAGAATAATTGTTAGCGGGAGAAAAAGTATGTTAGTCCGTTTTCAAACTGACTTGCCAGGGTTGAAATCAGTTTATGGAAAATATATAATCTCTAAGAAGGAATAAGCGATGAACTTTAAGGATGTCAAATGTATTTTGCTTTTTAAATGTCATTAATCAGAATTTTGGGGGTTTTCCTTTACCTAAAGGTAATCAAATTGAATTGAGGTGAATCGAGATGAAAAACAAACAAGATCTCATTTCACGGTTTATGATTGAAAGCGCCGATAGATGGAGCTGCCACAGCGAGAAAGCCAGAGTTTTAATTTCCCTTCTGCTCTTCTGGCGAAAGGATGGATAGCCATCAAGTAATTAACAAGTGAAAACAGAAAATAGTTAATGGCTTATTTTGTCAGGATTAATTAAACAGCGCAAAAAATGGATGCCCAGAAGCCAAACGCTTATCTCGTCATTTTGATTCGCGTTATCGATGGAAAGGTCGCAAATGTCCCCGATAGAAGTCTCACAGCACTCTTGTCAAAAAGAACTTTTAATGTCTGTATGCTAATGAAGAAACGTGTAAAGAAATATGATATTTACTTTTGAAGCTTAGCAGATTTAAGTGTTATTTATACATTTCAATTAAAGAATAGGGTCTAATTGCATGAGAACGGTCGAGCACAACGCCAGGTTATTCATGTTACAAAAGTGCCAAAAAGTCCGTTGAACCATCACTGCTAACTTTAAATTTCTGAAACGAATGAATCGGATAGATCGTAAACATTGTTCCCTCGATGCTGAACTTCGTTTAATTTTGTTCCAATCGAAACGTAACACAATTGTTTTCGGTATTCGTAATTAGGGACGACTCCTGAGGCACTTTTCAATTTACATGGGTTTGTGGTTAGATCCGGTTAAATAATTAAAAGGCCATTTGAAAAGCAGGAATATGGCCTAATCAATAGTATACACGGCATTCAATTTAATAAAATTTCATTAGTGTTATGCTAATCTCCTTGTGGGGGCATCTTTGATAACAGAAGTGTAGCTTTTGCTTTTATCAAATTTCCCCCAACTTCTCCGTTCGATTGTTTTCCAACAGGGCTCATATTCAAAATTGACCCAAAACACGCTCCACGTTCTGTTGCCGAGTCAATACCTCTCGTGTTAAACACGCGTTCGTGCTCTTACAAGGAAACATTGCAACAATCCAAGAAAACTCGTGAGTTGACCTGATTCGCTGCGCCGTTTATTCCAATATTACTAAGCCTTTCCTACGCTAATGAATCTCTCTTGTTTTCATTTTGCAGGCTCCACGTCGTGTTTAGGCATTGTTTCCTCGCTGATACAATTCTACCGTGAACTCAATATTTCACAGACTCAAGCTCTCGTACGATGTCCTCTGAAATAAACGGTAAGGTTTAAATGGTGAACAGCAGATAACACAAGGCAAATTCTAATTAAAAGTAATTTGCTATCTATTCCCAGAAGATGGTATATTCATTGACGGCAGCTCTTTTGGAGATAGCCGTGCGAAATTAAGCCGCGAAGAATTTACTTTCCATTGCGTCTTTTGGTCGCTTGATTGAGTAAAATGTATTTTTCTTTTCCCACTGAAACGCAACAATGGACAACAGAAGTTAACCTTGAGTAGTTGTTCAGTTCTTCCCAGAATATCTTACGAAAACGTTTTCTTCATATTTTACTTGTCTCGAAGAGATTATAACAAGCACCAAGATGGCGGAACTCAGCCATTTTGATTAAGTTGTGTCCAGAGATTAATTAAAAATGCATGGAAGTTTAATATTGTATACATTTTCCATAATAACTTGTCGTGCTATTGGCAGGAACGCTGCTCATGTGTGGAATTTTTCAGACGAATAATTGCATTTTAAAGAACGCTTTCTTCTCAGGGAAACCAAGTTTGCTGGTGAAAAGTAAACACGTTTTGGCATGACGTTCAGATTTCCAAGTTTTAAGTCCAGTTCGTCTGCGCTTGGAATAAATAGACGAAAATTCATTAAAATCACTGTGAGAAGACATTTGCAATTATTTGCGCTATTCTGCTGTGACAGCAAGACACATAACGAAGCTTTCTTTTTTTTATTATCAGACGTGTGTGATTAATAACACCGCTTTTAACAGCACGAAATTGAAATTATCAACCGGCAGATATTAAAAATGTTAGATTGTGGCGGCGGGGCGCTTCAAGCAATTGTGTACATAAAAAACAATGTTACGTTGATTAAAAATGTGTTGCTGCGTAAAAGACACGGTAATATTATCTTCATAGCTAATGGAAGTAGAAAGGAAAATATTTGCTGTGTTTTTAGAAAGGTGAATTGCTTGAATATCGGATACAAAAGCAACACCAAGAGCTCAAACAAAACATTGAAAATATAAGGATAAAACAACGATTTATTACAAAAAAAAACTGTTTTGGATTTTCAGAGAGCTATCAAATTCATGAACCCCACTGAAAGCCAAAAATCTGAGGCTTCGTATTGACAAAGTATGTGTTGTGCACACTCTTAAAAGCAATGCTTTCAATACTTTAAATAGACTTCAATTTGTTTTTTCACTTGTCCAACGATAAGTGCCGCTTTGCGTTGTTTTAGCTGCTGTAACTTGCATTAATGCACACTTAGCTTAAAAGCAACTCGATTGCGATCCTTATCTATAAAAAAAATTGTACTTTTCAAATGTACTTTCAGAGGTAAAATTGAAATTTATTTCCGGGCATCTTCCCTTTCAGCAGCAATATTGTAGTTTTCATGGTTTTCAGTTTTTCTTCTAATTGATTCAGGAAAAGCCATATATAAGGCAAGGAAACCGTTAACAAATTATATAAGTTTTAAGGCGGGGATAGTTTGTTAAAAAATTGTGAAGTTTAGGAGCAGTGGTATAACCCTTATGTATTGCATTTTAGGTCGACCCAAATCGAAAGAAGCTTCGAAACCAAACGAGGTCAAAATGATAATAATAAGACAGTTCTTCCCCGCAAGCCACGGTCTTGTATTTCCTGAAAGCGAGGGAACTTCAATTCGGTCTCGCCTGATATACGAGATGGCGGGAAGCAACTTGTTAACAAAATTTGACACTTACACGCTGTTAAACCAAGTTTAACAGCGTATTAGCAAGGCTAGACTACCGCAGGGTTAAAAGCGTTTCGAGATAATGTTAAAACAAGTGAAAAACAACGCTTTTTGATTAGTTTCGTTTCTATATACCGCAATACATTTGTATTTCCTTGACGTAAAAACCGATTGAAATCAAAAACACATGAGACGTTAATTATGATCAGCATCTGGGTTCTAACGGTATGGCGGCCACAGCATAATTCTGTTCATGGACTCCACGGATCTCCACCGCTACTCTTCACCTCTTGCATGCCTTCGAAACAGATGAAAACGTAAACACAACTCTCTCTTCGCGAAAAATTCCAGAGAATACCCTCTTAAGCCTTGACAACGCTTCTTAATCAGGCACCACTGATAAGCGTACACGTGAGTTTTCATAGACGAGTCATGATCGTGCCTTTTCACAAGCCTGGGAGGCATAATTCTCAATATCTTATTTCACAGAATCATTATTATGAATGCAAAAGCCCTTCCCTCAGATAAATCAGTATAGTTAAAGCTTTGTTTTCAACTCAAAGAAACTGCCCTTTTTTCCTCACGTATACGCCGCTGAAAGTATTGCTGGTTAAAACAGAACTTGCATGTATTTGGTTTTCCTTGAGGCAGCAAACAGAGTTTGATTGTTCCTATGATGTATTCCAAGACCTATCTCGACTTACGTCGGCTTGGAAGAACAAAATGACATCTCTCTCCTTGATAACAAACTGAAATTGAGAGATACTGTTCTAATACCATAAACTGATTCCTAGAAAGGAAAATGCAGATCAGAATTCTTCTTGAGTTGTGCAACCACTCATAAAGATTGACGAGAATATGCTGTACCAAAAAAATGCAGTACTTACCTCGGTGCAGATGAAAATAAAGAAAACACTCTGTCAAGACACGATGAGTAAAGTAGCTTTTTTTCCCTAAGATAAGATAATAAATAAAGGGTATGACGCTGTTACAATTTCTGTTCATTAGTGATAAAGTTATTATCTCGCAACGCAGTTCTCGCCAAAAACACGCACGTTTTAAGACGTCGATAACACACAACGTGTACTCAAGCCAAGTACAGACTCATAGAAGTCTCCAAAGCAAGCCCTGTCATGTGAGGCAGTTCATCCTAATCAAAAGATCTAACACTAGGCAGTGACTAGGCTGTTTCTTAAAACATCGCGCGCGGCTCTAACGCCCAGAGTGACATCTTTAGCCTCAAATGATGAGATCGTTCTACTTCAATGACTTGGTTTTGACTCGGCACAAGTGAGAGTTTTTCGCTAGTGAGATATATGCAATTTCTTATCTGCCGAAAGACCGTGCTGGTGGACACCAAACTTTTGAGCTTTAGAGATAAAGAACAAAAAGCTAAATTAAATGATAAGCCATAAAGTTATGTATCTCAGGTGGAAATACTCTCTTCTCTCATTGTTGTACTAGATTGATATTTTGAGGTACCGAGGGGACAAATTACTTGAAGTCATCACAATTGTACATTTGTGGAACGCAAACCACTAGAAGAGGGTTTTCTGGTAATGAGTTCGGAGAAAACTACCAACTCATTCGTTTTAAAGCAGGAAGCTGGTTCACTATTTGGCAAATTTTTAACATGAGTTAGTCTTAGTGTAGTATTAGTAACTTTTTTAAGGACGAGTAGTGTTGGGGATGTTGCGGATCTGCGAGAGTAAAAAGCACGAATTGCGTGCCATTACAAAGGAAAAGGAGCTTGATATTTCACTCAGTTAAACTGTTTAACGGTTTACGACACAGTACTGATGAACTTGTTATATAGAAGAGAAACTTATAATTGTCTGGTATTGCCGGACTCCTTTGGTCGTTTCTTGCCTTGAGTTGCTTCTTATCTTGAAATCAGATACAACATGCATTTTCATCTCTATTTCCCCAAAAAATTTAACGGAATATCCAACCTTTAGAGGAACAATTCTAACATTTGTCTACCTTAGATAAATGAGAAGTGAACGATATCATTGGTTTCCTCTCTTTCTCTGAGGATTGAGGATTATTCATGGCCTCTTGTGGGGGTCACTGACGCCACGAGACATTAGGTGGAAAGGAGAAGCCTTTCCCCTTTTATCGTGCCATTCGTTTTGTTAAACTGACACAAGACAGCTGGATTGGCTTTGCGTGCACAGATCCAAAAACGTGATGCCTTGTTTCACGGTACAACGTTTATGGCAAGAGTTGAGAACAAAAGACTGATGTATTGTGTCAGTACTGGTTAAATTGAAAACACTAAATTAAATTATAATGATGATGATGATGATGATAATAATAACGATAGCAAGCAGTGAGTACCTAACAAGACACAACAGAGCGCTAATGGTAATGGCCGTTTCCTAGGTAAAGGAATACAACTTGTTAGATAAGAATTTTTAATGGTACCAGGAAAAATGGTCAAGGGGACATGTTTCGGAGAATTCTCAAGCAAAGCTGGTGTGGGACTTTGAGTTTAATTTGAGAAAGACGACAACATCTAGAAGACCAGATTTGAGACTTGAAGAAAAAGAAAAGAATAGTATCTGGATATGTGATATGGCCTGCCCACAGGAAAATAACATCGAAAAGAAGAGAATTGAGGAAAAAACAAATTACAGACAGCTTGCATTGAACTTAGAGAGCGAAGACCTGGTTTCAGAGTGCCTCTTGTGATCAGTGCACTCGGTGGAAGTATAAAAGAGACAATAAAGGAACTGGAAAATATTTTTGAAACAACCGATTTGTACAAACAGGTTGTGGAGGAGATGCAGAAGGCAATTTTAATGGACAGTAAGACAATAATCCGAAAAGTGTTATCAGGACTTGTCGAGAGTGACATCGAGTAAAATTCATGATAAAAACGAAGTTGTGAAAGGGGCCAACAAAATTCTTGGTGGTCCCTCAATAGACCCATATCACTCAATGTCCAAACAAAAGATTTTGCCCGTCGAACCTCTCATTCAATGTGAGGCTCGACGGGCAAAGACAATGCAAAGACAAAGCCTTTATTCCCTAAGGACTCCAAAATGGCCGCCGAGTGATAAAGGTGAATTAGGCTATATTGTCTGAATTTGAAATATAGCTATAATCTTTACATAATAACAATAATAATAATAATAATATTAATATTAATAATAGATAATAGATAATAGATAATAATTTGGCCATACTCGCAAAACATTTACGAGTCGAATCTCTAACCTTCCTTCCTTCCTTTCTTCTTTCCCTTTGGTTATCGATTCTTGGGAGCGTCAACTTCGACCATTAATCGGATTTCGGCGTTGCATCTGGAAAAGCAGATAATTCCCCTAAGGAATAGTGCCTTGCCGAAATACTTTGCGCAAGGTGCCAAAAATGTACCCTGCCGTGCCCGATTTGGGTTTAAGTAGCATACAGTGGCCCTTAAATTAATACTGAAAAAAATGAAAAGACACACAAGTTAAAAAGATCGTATGACTGGAAAATTTGGCCCAACGAAAAGTCCATTCATAAGATTGTGTTTTTTAAGAATTATTTGGTCAGTCTATAAATTCGCCTTGCCATATTTCTGAAAAATTTTACATGATCACCGCTCTTACCTAACAACATGCAATTCCAAAATTTCTCAAAGAGTAACCATGAATGATGCGAAATAAGATTATAGCGAATTTGAAAACTGGCCACATGGCCGCTTCGCATCCAGTCACCAGTCAAAACTCAAGGGAAACTAACTCTTGAAAGCAGAAAGGTTGCGATTTTTTTCTAAAAAAAAAAATGAAAGTAATTGCTTTTGGCAAAGGCTAGAATCTGTAAAACAATAACTGTTGAGCAGGTTGACAGCATATTTTCCTATTTCACTCAAACAGGGCGGTAGTCAGAAAAAAACCGCACTGAAATGATTCGGCTGTCGGAAGCACATACATACGTTCTTTCTGATATATTATCCTTCCCCGTACTGCTTGCAAACAGCTTGACGCACGGAATGTCTATGTCTAGCTTGTAGCACCCTGCTTTTGATTAAACAAGTGCGTCGTTTGCCACTTGGTAGTTCGTCGAGACATTCATTTCGTATTCTCACTGTAAGTCACACTAAAATACTTAACGCTTAGCAGAGTCATCTGGGTTCATTCCATTTTTTTTAAATTCTATTTCATTCCATTCCATTCCATTCTGTTCTAATTTCTTCTATTCTGATCTAGTTTCATCTTTTCTACTCTACTATATTCTATAACGCTGTTTTTATTTGACCACCTTTTTTGTTCTCTCTTTTGTCACGACATATTGAAATTTTTAATCATTTGCAATATTTTTTTAGTTTTAGAAAGATGTTGACAAACAAAGTGATTGTGTTGCCTGTTTTAGTTTGCTAATCATATAGTATTGTAGCAATGAATTGAATGTTATTGTTGACTACTTAGTGCCCAATGACAGTGAACCAGAATCTCGATGTTCTACAGAGTTCTGTTTTATGATAGCTTGTTCCCAAATGCTCGAACACAAGCAGAATCATTCAGCATGAGATTGAAACCGGGTAGGCAACGTTTTACGGGAACACAAACCAATTCCCTTTATAAAATAATTAGGATAGTACACGCACTCTCAGGTTTGCATAACTGTCTCGTTTGCATAACTGTCTCGAATTCTTCCAACCCAACTGCCCCTCGTGTTTAGATGAGGCTATGGAAACACGGAAAACGTCCTCTATAGCTTAAATGGTGATATTCAGCGGATCCATAAAGAAGAAATTTTAAGTCTACCTCCTTTTTTCCCCTTTCTTTTGTGGGATGAAACAAAAGAGAATAGCAACCTTAATGAAGCTTAGTCCAGCAGGGAAATAAAAGGAAAAAAAGAAGCTATTTTTTAACAATTTAATTAGGATGACCGGACGTTTATCAACGGATCTCCAGGACTTCCTTTCAGCTTAAACTGTTACCCAACTTTTCAATATTTAAATTCCTGATTAGTCTCCTCGTTGTCTTGTTTTTGAAAGACCGAACGGAGCCATGCGCATTAGTGGTTGCGAGAACTGTATCTTGAAAAACACGTAGGGATAAAAGTGAAAGGCAAGAAAAATATTGGTAATCACATTATATCCAGTTGTGGTCAGCCGATATAACTCTGAGCGTATCTAATTACCGCTGTTAATATTTTAAAATTTCACTGTTGGATTAAAAAAGTCGCGCAATGGGTTCTCATTGCAAATTCATTTGTCAAGTCATAACCTCTTCAGAGTCTTAAGTCCAAATGCTTTGCCCGTTTCAGATTTTCGGCAAATGAAGCCGCGTCTTTTTAAGGAATAGAGCGTTCTTGTACTCAAAGCACGTTTTGTTATCCCCTTTAGCATTCATACCTTAATTAAGATGAATATTTTACATCTGCCGGATTACGAAATTCACAGCCCAGACGGTGTTTGCATAGTATAACAGATGTAAATTGCGTTAAAAACCTGTGGGCAAACTCATTGAAAAACTGAAAACATAACAATTTTTAGATTCTAGGCATTAGCGCCAGTAACAGTCTTAAACAGTATGCATATATCAAAAATTACCACCTGACATGAAGTCAGTACGGTGTGACTATTCCAAGGGTGGGAGGTAGGGGGTGACTGGTACCATAGCTGAAACGACCCAAACCTTTACAAAAATGCTAACCTTAGGCCTAAACATTATTGCAGTCTTAAATGTTTATTATTATTTTTTGCCGTGGATGATCTGTTGGTGTTCCGATCTATTTGCAAATATCCATCTTAAGGAGGAGGCCATTCCATAGTTTCTCTCTTAATCAGTGGGCCATTTGTCGAAATTGTTTGTGATGTGGCCGTTGCGCAATCCGATCTTACAGCTCTTTCTAGAATGACTAGCGACACATGAGATAGGTGAAGTGTTACTGAGGCCCATTGTGTTTTAGCTACGGCGCACTGACGAGAGCCAATAATCCCGAAACAGCTGTCTGCATCTGCTGTCTAGCTTGAGCGATGAACAGGCTGGGTTTGGACGACCGTAGTTCCATTTTGAAGAGAACGCCTTCGTAAACGTTGTTTGATCTGTCCGAACAGTGGTGTGTTTATGTTTATCACTGTTTTTGTTGATCGAACGTAATGAATAGATCGTTACACGGCATTGCAGCCTTTAGTGTTAAAATGTTTATTATCTAAAGCATAGTGTGTAGGCCTAAGGGTATCATTTTTGTATACGTTTGGGTTGTTTCACCTATGGTACCATTCACCCCCTACCCTCACCCCTAACCTTCACCCCCTACCCCCTACCCCCGGAATAGTCATGCCGACTCAGTAATGAGAGAGTACCTTAATTGAACAGGATGAAAACTTGGTTAAAGGGGATAACATTACTTAACACCAGCAGCAAGTCAACATATTAACTCGACTTCTGAAGTTCGTTCATGGCGGGGTCATATAGATTGGAATCCACGGCATTTATTGCCATATTTTCACCGTATTTGGCCGGTTTTTAAACTGTTTTTTCAAGTTCCTTCAACATCAACAAATTCAAAGGCGTGTGACACAATCGTTCAGAAACGGAAGCTTGCCTAAACATATCCGTATACGTGTCCGGCGTACGGTGAATACATCTTGTCAGATGAGAGGCTCGTATCTTGGAAAATTTTCGAGCGACACGTCTATATTAGGCAAACTTAATCAAGACAAGGAATTGGGAATATTAGAAAACTCAAATGCACTGTAATTTAAAACGAAATTAAGAGCGCTTTATAAATATCTTGCCAGCAGTAATAAGAGAAAAGAAAGCTCATCTCTTAAAATCCTCTAAAAATGATATCTGCTGTCAAGCCATATGTTTAAGAGGGAAAATAACGGGCGTATCGGCATTGAAAGTTCCAAAAAATAACAGACGGTGTGTTAAGTGAGAGTGATACCATGAATGGCGCCTTAAGCGATGCTGGAAACACGCGCACATGTGTTGAAAGCAATGCAAATAAAACAGCATGTTCCTGGAGTCAGACATCCTGCCGGGTATCAACTGCCCGTTGGTATTGTTTGCCCGTTAGCAGACTTTCTTGGATCGCGCATAAATATCAACTAAAAAGGCGTTTGCCTCAGATCACAGCTTTGCCGTTTGGACGTTCGACACAGTATATTTTAAATTTTCGACATGGAAGTCAATCAAAGCAGCGTGGAGTGGCGCGGTGCAACTGAGACAAAACCAGCAGCAATGAAAGGCATACAAGCAAAAGCTCATCAAGGTGGGTTTGGTTCATGTGGCAATTATATACCCGGCAAAGAATCCCAAACTGCGCGCGTAGACGTCTTCAGTTTCAAACATCTCTACCACCCGTAAGCCAAGGCATCCGCTTGCGAACGAACTAATATTGAAAAAGGCATTTCGTAATTAACGTGCTACACCAAGGGTGAGTCTACTGTATATATTGCACTTTCACTGAAGGTTTATAAAGTAAACAATGAAATGTGTATGTTGTTTACAAAGCCATTTAATTTTAGTCTTACCAAGGGATCTTGATAAATCGCCCCCTATTCGCAATATTTTGTACTTACAACACCAAATTGACCAGGATGTGACAAGTTTATTTTTGTCCATACCGGTTTATGAATTTTAAAAAAATGACTTAAAGCCTTATGATATAAGCTTGATTATTCGGCATTGCAAGACCCTTAGGGCTTTTTATCTTTTTGAGAAATTCTCTCTCAGTGTCACGATTAAAACGAGTTGCTTTACACCGGTATTCTTCAAACTTTCATATCTTTCGATATCTTCATTGTGAGAATTTCTCTTGACATGCAACTCTGCCATGGGCCGCAGAGGAAATGAGCCCTTTCTAACTCCGAGTCTCTAATAATGGTCCCTCTTTGGATTACACCAATCCCGGAAATATAACTTCTTGGACGGGTTTATCCATGTACTCTCTGAAGTCAGTATTCACTACTGTGGCTTGAAAGATCATCAACTTATTTTTAAGCTTCGTAAGTTTCCCGGCTTCGACGTTTAGACTTGTGGCGAAAAAGAACAGAAAATTTTGAATGGATTTGTGCCCGACCGTTTTGGTATCAAGCTTCGAATTTGGATTAAAGAGGGGCGGGGGGGGGGGGGTGGGAAGAAGGGGATGTGGGAGGGGGGCTGAAAAAAATCTCTTTGCACCATCAACTCGATGACCCCTCATCCTCCATTTTTGTCTCAGATGTCAATCAATAGAGAAATTAAGACACATGTTGGTATCGCTTAACAGGTGAAACGTGTATCTCAAATTTATCATGTAGGCTTTTTTTCCCCTTTCGCTTAAGAGCGCGCTTAGAAAGGTGTTTATTGGCCAGTTAACTTAATGTACATTTATAATTACCAAAATTAATCCTGTGTATTTCTGTGTCATTCTAAGCTTCACAGTTGGAATTCATTTAGCATTCGCAGGCTCGCAGCAACAATGTGACGTCTTAACAAAGAAGGAGTGATACCCGCCCTAAGACAAGAACTACACTTGCGTTCAGCTCAGTTTTTGTAACTCACAAGGTCCAACTCCCTTCTTTTAACTTTCCGCCCAGTTGACACCTTCCATGCACTTTCTTGTGAGAACAATTGGTCTGTTGCGTCTGAATGAACTCATTCGACTCGAAAACTGTTAGCTTTGAAAACAATTTTAATTTATTAAGCACTGAGTAATTTATTGGTGGTAGCTAATTTCAGCATTTCTTTACTGTTCGATCTTAGATGCTCTCTTTTGAAGTTAGGTTTAAAATCTTTTAAACGGAAAAAATTATACGAAAGGCATGCCTGCGTCTTTTTTTTAGGTTAAGCCATTTCATATGTCAATAATGGAGTTTTCGTTAATTGGAGTCTGTTCTCCTCACCGCTTCACATTACCAAAGGCGATATGAAAAGTTCCTAATGGATAGTTAATTAAAATTGAGGAATATATTTTTACTTAAGAATTTATTATTCTTTTTCTATAAACCGGTCGCTTTTAAGTCACTTTCAAAACAAAAAGTTTAGTTTCCAAAGCACTTTTACCCAGCCTTTTCAACAAGCTTTCCTTGTCGTCTAAAAGAGTTAAGCACAAAATTATTGCACAGCTTTTCGTTCGACTTCGCTCATTCATTAATATCTTTGTTTCGCAGCTGGGTTGTTCTTTTCCATTTGCATGCTAATAATGCTTCAAGAACAAATATCACGGACTAGTTGTTAATTAATAGATGTTTTAAGTGCCGTGTGCAGGGCGACCAGTCGACATCTCATCGAGGCAGTTTACGATTGAAGTGTCTTTAAAACGCTTTTTATTAGCTGTTGAATAAAACCAGGCATCTTGTGTACGACATGCGCGACGGCCCACGAGCCTCCTGATACCGTTTGTGGAGAGTTTCCTGTTCATTCTTTATTTTGAGCTGTCCTTATCAATGACTGGTTAGTGAAGTTTGGAGAGAAAACAAAGTAAAACTCAAATCATCATCCATGGATAAGTTTCAGGACTACGAAAAAGGTAAAAACTTTAAATTCAATGTGAAACAGGAATTATAGGGGAACACAGAGTTGAAATCATCGGCAGCGCGTACACCAACATTAGACTAACATTGGTAGGACATGAACCAAATTTAACCGTAGTGTCATTTCTTCTCTTATATTCGTATTTATTGGTTTATGTTTGAAAATAAAATGAACGGGAGAGAAAGGTAACTGGTCTCCAAACCGTATTGCTACATAATATAAGTCAAGGTTTCTTGGCGGACATGCGTCGTTTCAAGGAAGTCCCTTTGCAGTTACGCTGCAAGATCGTAAATTTATAAGTTCCGCTCAATGCTCAGTGGCGAATACGGTTTTTATTTTTCATGGAAGGTTGTTTCAAAAACACATTGACAGATAAACTGTTTAAATACCACCTTGGCAATAACTGCTATAATTTTCGTATGGGTAGGCATGGTACTCAGATAAGTCTAAGTCGATCTGACATGGTGATAGAAATATAACAACCTTCGGAATTTTTCGCATTAATTTCCAGTAGTCATTGACTCTCTGGTGCTCTAAAGACTAGATCGTCGACAACGAAGGAAAGAAAGCGGAAACCAGTCAAACTCTCTGGTAGAATATTCTGGAGCAAACCTTAAAAATAGCAACTTGATTGACTCTTGACTCTGATGTAGCTACATCGGGATAGTCTATCATGTCAGAGGAAATACCACTTTCGATATATGATTTTGCGGCAATTGCATCCTGAAAACCGACAACCCGGTAAAACTATACCTATATCGCCGAGTGCAAAGCCCAGACCATTAACTCGAGATCCATTAGGCGGTAAAACGTCAAGATAATTGGACAAGCCTCCGCCTTAGGGGCACCATATTTGACGTAGGCACCGGTTATTATGACCCTTTTAACGAAAAAAAGAAGGCACTTAGAAGAAAATTGCCCTTGAGATCCATGAGGGATTCCATTTTGCGAGCTTGGCTTTTCGATTGTCTCATTAATCTTGTTGTTCTCCATCTCATTGTCCCCAGGGTGAACCCGACTAGTATTGTTACCTTAACCAGTTTCATTATTTAGCTCAAAGAAGTTGTATCGAGGAAAACTTCGGTGCTTTCAAACGTTTTTTGGTCTTCGAAAGCTGGCATGATCATTGGCGCCCCTTGGATTTTCACGGAAACGTCGCAATCATAAGATTTGATGTATTGAACGTGCGGTGAGAAACGAAGTAAGGTTTAGTCTTGTCAGAAACAAACGATAAAGACTTTATCCCTTTAATGGACAAAATCTCTCCACGGTAGTCAAATTCTAATAAAGTTTGGTAGCAACCACCGATTTACTTAAGTCAACACACTCGCGTTTTTCGGGTATTTTCTTTTCATTAACTTAACCATTATTTGGTTTGTTTTGTGAAGGCAAAAAGATTCCCATAGATGTCAACATGCGATTGGGTTTCCCTAATGGAAAGAGAAACAATAAAATCCATTAGACTAAACTGACCAAGCTCGACAATCTATTAGCTCATAATTACACATATTTCAAATTTTGGCCAATCGAAATTCGTCAAGGAGCAATTAGTTTTCACTGTTTTCTCTAGTAATAAAGATGATATTTACACTTTCTGAAGACTTAATTATTTATGTAAATACCACTTGCGAGGCTTGGCTCGTCTGATATGACCGAACACACGTTTAAACAGCGTGAGAGACCGTATAGTTCCTATGCTAATTCTTTGGCTTTGCTACGATCAACCCTGAAAGTCGCACATAGCGTTTACCCCATCTAGTTGTTACCATTGTCGAAGGCACGCGCCAGCAATGTCATTGTTTGCACAAAAATGCAATTAAAATTTTGACTCTGTTGGAACTTTACTGACACCCGTGGTGATCCAAGTATTTACAGACTTGGAGCATCGATTTTCGTTCATAATATGGGGCGGTGGGCTTTTTGAATCTGCTTATCTTCCATTGTCAAAAAGATAAAAAAGGAAAGAAGTACGAGCAACGGGTTTTGATTGTATAGTTCTGTAAATCGAATAAAGTGGACACGAGTGGATGCGTCCCCGCCAAAGATGACAGCTCGAAGTTATCAGCACTAAGGAGTCCCAAGAGAGCTGAATTTTGTCCCTATGATGGCAGCGTCAAGTGACTGAGAGGATGAAAGTTGCGGGCGAATTTTAGTCACTTCAGTTGTTTTCGAAACCATATCATGGAAATTTCGACGTTCAGTCTTAACAGAATTGGTGGGGAAAAGGCTATTCAGTCAGCCTTTTTAATTTTGACATTTTGATAACCCCCCAAAAACCTCGCTTGATCACAAAAAACGACAGGCATTGTTATTTTATTTGTGTAAAACTCGGCTTTCAGAGAACACATTTAGACTGTGGAAACTCTCACTCTGAAGGATTTGAAATGGAAAAGAAAGAAAGGAATAAGATAGGGTGATATAAAGGCGATTCATACACGTACGATTAGCATGCAAATCGAACAAACACAAATTGGCATACATATGAACATTCATGTGGTTTGTCCATTAAAGGGCAATAAATACTAATATAAAGGCTTCGAGCTTCTAGCTGTGTCTACCTGCGTCGTCCAAGAACTTAATAACATCAAACACCGAGGAACCCCTATGTTTTCCTTTATCGTTAAAGATACTCTTTTCTCGAATCACTCGGCTCCTACTGCGCGTAATTTATTGCGGCTGTAAGCAGCAGGTTAGGCCAATCGACTAATTTATCTTATCGGCCTCGTGAACATGTGGCAACATTTTGGTGCGGTTCCAAGGCTACCCAAAAAATTAATCGATGGATCCTGTTGTGCTCTTAATTTGTACGTGAGGGGGAAAGATAAGGCGAGCCAAACGTATTAAGAAAGAGCGCATGCGTGCAACTTTCCCTTTTGAACTAAAAGCAACAGTGGATTTCTCAAGACGAACTGAACAAACACATCAATTGGCTTCATAGTAAGGCGAGGCATAGAATTGGCGCACAATAATGAGTATCACCATGATTCCTTTAGGGTATATTGGTTCATGTCTCGGCGATTTTGTGCAGCGCAGCGTATTAGGACATGATTGGTGGAGCTGACTTTGTTTAATTTACGTTTAGACAGATGTTCGACAGGTTCTTAGTTGTCAGCTTGTTAATTGCATTCCGTTTACTCGCAATTGTATTCCTAACAAATGATCCTTTCAAGTGATTCAGGACTTAAATAAATTGCTTCCATGGTGAAGAGTAAAAACTCTATTTGAGTAGTTCTTCTACCACATCCGATCACAGGGCCTTGTATTTTTCACAGTTTTTCCGCGTTTTTTTGGTCGATCTCGTTTTCAATGGATTCCTGCCAGCAGGGAAGGGTATAAACAACACAAACGTTTCATTACTTTCTCGACACGTTCCGCGGATCAAGAGCTTTCCCACAAAAAGCGCAAAGTGTAGTGTAATTGCCAAGTCCCACGTGACTTAATTAAAGTTCGCAGACTGCACCGTATCGTGTTGTTAATTAGACAAGCGATACACAATGTGTAAGGATGACATAAATGCCGTCTTATTAAAGCCTGTGACCAATCACAGGCCGTGAATCTTTGAACGTAATGGCAACATTTCCAAGTTGATGACAACTAATTGTGTCTTGGTCATTTAGGGTTTGAAGCTGATTTGATGTTGAATTGATTAGGCGTAATTCGCTGTCATATGATGAATGTTTTGAATAACGTACACTGTTACCGGAGTTGTTTTAACAAACAACCACGACTGGCTAATTCCTACTCAGTGTCACAAAGGCTGACAACATAACCGCACGAGAAAAAACACCACAGTAGTCTGCGAAATTTTCGCCGCCAGCTTAGAATGGACAAAATGAGCGTCAGCAACAGTGAGTTAGCACGATTTATGTTCAGTTGAATCGAAACTTCGTAGCACTAGTCGGCCCGCGTGGTCAAGCTAAATGAATGTTTCTTCGAAATCTTGATATCGGAGATACGGCGCGCTAATTATTTCTCGAACATCGTATTAAATTTCTTGGTTTCATTTCTTCTCCGTCCAGGCCGGTGCCTTCAAGGAGGGATACGAACTTGTGGTGGATGTAGCGAAAAGATCTTGGATCGCTTTCTTCTCTTGGCTTTGGACCAGTACTGGCACGTTAATTGCTTGAAATGTTCCTGTTGCAATGTGAGACTGGGAGAAGTCGGGACGTCATGTTACGCTAAAGGAGGAATGATCCTCTGCAAGACCGACTATGTTAAGTAAGCTCTCTTTCGACGTTTTAAATTTCGTGTGTCTGGCATTCGTTTCAGTGTTATGTGTAATATTTCTTCACCATCGCTTGTTAAGTTGGCTTTAAGAGTTTTTATTTTATCTCTGGCAATCCCATCATGTGTTGTGTTGATTTTTCCGTTCGGATTTGTCATGAGACGAAGAATGATAAGTCGCTCAGTTTTTAGCCACCAAAGCATTACTTTTTTCGCACGGCCGACGGTCACCGTCGACGTTTTGTCGTTCATTTGATAGTCACGTTTCCTCGTGTTTTTAAATTATTTCGTAAGTGGCTTTTATCTTCTATTATGATTTTTTTCTCATTATTCCGTCTCAGTGTCATCGGTCTGCCTTTTGCATACATTTTAGTCAATGTAATATTTCTTCCATTATGAAAGTGCAATTAATAAGATAGATTATAAAAGCCTCTGAGAATGCCATGTATTATGAGCTCAACGCAACCTTAAAAGTCATTAGCGTGATAATATTTCACCTCGGAAGGTGATTTAGTGCATTTATCCTTTTAATTTATACTTCAGAAGCAAATTGCGAGAGCACTCCGAAAATTGGAAGGTAAAAAACACATTTCACTGTTTGATGGTTTCTTTTTTTCAAAATTTTAATCAATAAGATTTTTAATCTGCCGTGCTAGGTAAGTTAACATATCCACTGTATTAAAGTCGACAAATTGAATGGCTCTGTGGAGAACAATTTATCGCTATTCCAAATATTGGCTTTATACGCTTTTATCTCTAATTACTTAGAACATATTAAATCCTACGTTATCTGATCGGAGCCAAGATCTCATTTGGCATTTTGTGCTTATTGCTTTTTCAGGCTGTATGGCTCAAGTGGAGCATGCGCCGTCTGCGCTAAGTTAATTCCCGCCACTGAGTTTGTGATGAAGGTGCTTGGTAAAGTTTATCACATCGACTGCTTTAACTGTACCACATGTCACAACCAACTTGTAGCCGGTGACCGATTTCATGTCGTAAATGGAAGACTCTTCTGCGAAAATGATGACCCACGACTTCTAAAACAACAACTTCACGCCACAAAACAAACGGTGAGCGAAAAGCTCTTTTGGGCTCCAAACGTCTGTCAAAATAGACCTTCAATAAATTTCATCTCTAGGATAATACTTATTTGGTTTTAATATCTCCGACCTTTTTGCTTAAGCTAATATTAAGTCATCAATTTTGACATTTCATTTGGTTATTTTCGTCGAAAGGAAACACGTTTTTAATTTTAACACTGTATTGTCGTATTCCTTTAACCGCATGATCAAGTAAGATTACATGGATACTCAAGCAATATACACATGGCCTGCTCAGGACGTTTCAACTAAATGCGTCTGTTATTATACCATCTTTTATTTCTAATGACTCATCCCTATGGTCTTGCAATTTGCATCCCTGAAGACTGTATCACGATTAAGATCTTCACTTCACCCCTGAGGCCCAACGATAACACAAAGGGGAGCAGTTTTTTTAAAAGAAGTAATTAGGACCATAAATTGGTTCTGCTGCTTTGTTGATAAGATACGGCAAACTATTCAACAGAAAGTGCTGATTAACGCAACTGTTAAAACACCAACCGCAACGACCGGAATTACGAAGAAGCAGTTTTCATCGCTTTCACTTCCATCTTGAAATTCGTCTTAAGTAATTCTATGCTACTGCACTTAAAAACTTTCCTGCACTCCGCACGCACAGGAAACAATTAATGGGTATTTTCCAAGGCCCTAGTAGAAGCGAAAATTGGATTGTCTTTTTGAGATAACGCCACAAAATCGAACTGATGACTTTTTCTTATGTCTGTCAAAAATGCATTTACTAACTCTCTTCTTTTAACCACAGAGAGTTCTTCATCTGTTGCAATGATAAGCAGCTTACTCGTTTCCTTTTAGGGCTATGGCATCACTTTTGCACACGAATCATGTTTCTCTTCCTAATTACAAAAAAGCAAAATTAATGATCCAAAACGGAACTCAAGTGAAAGAAGTTCAAAGTGATTAGAAAACCAAAATACACCACCAGTTCAGTGTCCAACTTTCAAAAATGCTTTCTCACTAAATGAGGTTTTTCCTTCGATCACTTTCCCTTACAGAATCTTTGACTTACTACAATGTGATAAAACCACAAAATTCATATCAATGTTCTAATTTACTCCAGATTGACATGTTCCGTTTAGCCCTTTGGAGTTTAAAAACCTTCATAAGAAAACTAATGAACAAATTAAAATTGGCTTTACAAAATGAGCGCATTCTAATAAGGCATTTCTTATTTATTACGCGGATGTCGAGGTAATAAGTACAATTTTAATTCTAAAATTTGTCCAATGAAATGAAATCGGGTTTTTTTCATTACTTAAAGTAAAAAATAAAATAAGCGCAGTGTATTTATTGCTCCTTTTCTAACAACAAATTTAAGTGACAGATATTATATACAGAAGCACGGACTCTTGATAGGAGGCTGTGAACTAACTCGCCAAAATAAGAATTCAATATGTTTAGTTTCCCTGTGTGTGTCTGATTAGTGAGAAATTCAGTGAGATTGTATCTTGCAAAAGAATAGCGTTCCTGTGCCCAAGGCACTTTTCCAAGAATGGTAGCCGGTATCTGGTGCGCATCATTCAGAAAATTTCATGTTCTTTCTCTTGGATTTTAATCAAAATACTTCCCTTTCAGCAAGTAATTAAAATGGGGTGCAATGATGATGTTATACTCTCCGCTCATGTGATATTTTCCCTTTTAGGTGTGTTAATGGATACCAAGGGAAATCTTCATCGGCGATTAAGCTTCGCAAAAATGACACAAAAAGAAGGCCCCGGATGTTGAATTGAAAAATGGCCTGGCCGTGTTAAAAAGACTACAAAACGAATGCGACACAGAAAATCGTTCCCTGCAACAAGCAGTTGTGCATTTTAATACCCAGTGAAGTCGAATTAGTTAGGCAAACTGAAATGTGTTAGATTTGGGGAGCTGAGGCCACTGTTTATACCAGAGGATTTTTTAAACGTAATCCAGTGATGCAAAAGAGGAGAAAATTGGTACGAGTGACTTCAAATCAATCATCTTGAAAGTATAAACCTTTATCTGAAAATAGTCCACGTTGAAAATTAAACCAAACCAAATTAAATTTTTCGCTGAAGCGTCACTTAGAGACAGATGGAAGACACGAGATGGATTTTCGTTCCTGACAAGATATATTGAAAGAAAATCGTCAATGACATCAATTTTGATTTTTCAAGTTAAACAAATTTAATATTGAATGAAAGAGTATATTCTTAAAGTTCAGCCTAAAAATGAAATCATAATTGAACCGTAAGAAAATACTGTGGATTTTAAACGTCTGCAGATATTTACTGTGAATTATGGAAAGTTCTCGAAATAAAAGCGTAATTCTATACCCCTGAAGCAAAGCTGCCGTGGAGTAATGCATCTAAAGTGATGTACTTTTGGATTAATAGAAGCTTGGATTTTATTACAGAAAAAGAAACAACATTCATGACGCCAAAAGGAATGAAAAAAATCGTTCTTTTAATTTCGAGCCAACAAGATGAAACGAAATTAAAAGCAGACAAGGTGTTGACATCACAACGTATAAAAGCAAATAACATTAACTCCACACATCGAACCGAATTTGTCTTTGATGGATGTAACTGCTCAAAGGTTTAATTAATTTTGCCCAGGGACAAATGGTACACAAAAAGGACTGTTGGTCTAGTTTTGTGTGGTCATTAAGGCTGCGTTAATTAACTTTTGTAGTCGTGTTGACACAATGTAAAGCAGCATGAATCCTTCCTAATAATGTGTAATATCCCTCCCTGGACTGTGTCAATAGGACTCTTATCAACACCCCAGAACGTAATTAGATTTTACCACACATTCTGTGGCTTTCAGAGTTCTCTTTAATTTCATGAAACGCAGAGAATGAGAGGCTCAACAGAAATTAACTTGAAACGTCTAAAGGGGCAAACATGGCAGCACGTGGTTTGGATTCGTGCGTGCATGCACTCGATACTTTTCATGTATCCGGAGGACTCTTCGCGATAAATCAGACCGTAGAAAATTTCATAAACTGCGACAGATAAAGAACAATAGACATCGCAATAATAGTTCGATAGTAAGTTCCTAACCAGCTGACACTACACCGGCAATGCTTTTCTTCCTTATAACCTCTTACAGAGTTTCGATTCGGCTTGTGAAACAATACATTTAAAAAAAAATCGATCTACACAATAAATACTCTTAACAACTTAAGGAGAACTGACAGCTTTCATTCACAGGTAATATCGAAAGAAGCGATAGTGTTATACTTTTGCTCAAATAGCTCCTAAAGGTTGCCTCCCAAAAATGGGCGCGCCTTGACAATGTACTCACCCACTTCACAGTGCTATGGAAACTGTATTTTTAGAAAGCAACAGAGAGTGAGAGCCTCTTGGACTGCCATTATCGCCCTGCCAAGTATTGACCGTGATTTTCATTTCTCCATATTCTCCAAGCCATACGCAGAGGTTGAGAAGTACTCTATCGGCTAAGGTTCGTTTCAAAAGTAGACCGGCTGAAGAGATCTTTAAAGAATTTCACGTGATCTTAAAGTATAATTTCCTGACTTGCTTTTCCTCATTTTTCAATTCAACTCCTTGCCGAAGTTCTTATTATTTCTTATTATTTTATTTTCTGTGGATACTGAAGCTGTAGCTGTTTTATGTAAAATGTCAGCAGAGGCCACATTAAGCTGATTCTGACCTCATTCGACGTGGCCTTCAGACCGAGTGTCGTCCTCAAAAACCTCTCCCACGCCCACAGATCCATTTCACCACTTCTTGGATTCCCACTTAACTGTGAACTAGTGTAACGAAGCTCTTGAAACATACTTAATTAAGCGTTTGACCTTTATGATAGTAAAATATCTGCAATGGAGCATTACTCCATCAACGATGCGATTTTTATTTAGGCCCAACTATTTTGGGGGTAATTGGAGCAGTGGTGAACTGAAACAGAGGGGAGGGAAGGGTCAAAGCACTTTACTTGCCCGCGCCGCGATTGCTCTCCCTTTTTAAGCAACCCACTACCCCAACCTACCCCTCTCTCTCGCTAACTAAAAAACCTACTAAACTTAATCGAAATTCTTGTGCTTCCTGTGAAGTGATGGAGAAAGGTTCAAGCGAGTGTTGCTACATCATGAAGCCTTCAAAAAAATGGCGAACGGCTGTTTAATATCTGTGGTATTCATAGAGGAAACACTCGCCGACAAAGAAGAAATTTGAATCTATCTTTATCTTACCCGATTAATTTTGCTTTAAATTGGTGTTGTTCGAAATTCTCTGACGTTTTGTGTGGTCTTCGTCCTTGCTAACTTAGGAACTGCTGACGAAAGCAGTGTTCAAAGGTGAATAAAATAGTTTGTATTTAAGAAATAGAAAACATGTACCATGTTTCTATCGAGTTATAGAATAACGAGTGAAAGTTCGGGAGAAAGAGAAATGCTGTAGGAACACGAGCCGCAGGCTAGTGTTTCCACAGCTTTTTCGAGTTCTCCCAAACTTTCACTCGTGTTTCTATAACTCGATAGAAACACGGAGTACATGTTTTCTACTTCTTTTAGAAAACAACGCGACGAGAAAAAGGAAAACAACTTGTTAACTCCAATTATCAAAATGTAAATTCACTTTGGTTGCGCCATCACTACGTCAACAGCTTGTGCTAGTAATGTGTCTCCATCGAGTTATAAAAACACGAGTTTTAACCAATCAGTGCGTGCATTTTCTCAAGACTGTTTTCTAATAAAATTTACAGCACAGTTGCCAGGAAATACTGCCGCATTTTAGAAGGGACCTTCCGCTTGGTTAAGTGCTCAAACGCAATTCGAAATTAATTGCAGTCTACCCACAGCAAGGACCAAACCAGTAAGAGTTTTCATGACGTGGACGTGTTTCTTGATCCATAATCATTGCCTTGTTTAAACTTTGGTCAATTATAAAGGAGAACGTAGAGACGAAACGCCACGCATCAAATACTTTTTTTCAAGGAGCGTGATTGAATGCAGAGTATCTCGGTTGCGTAAGGGATTTAATGTGTATGTGAATGAGATTAGTGGGACGAAGCTTCAGAGTGCACAGCCCACACATTTAAGCTTATTAGAATTTTCCTGCACAACAAGGACACCTGAAACAAAAAAACCTTTCCCATTCAGTGACATTGCGTGCAAAATTTAGGTGAAGAGAAAAGATTATCCTTCCTTTCTTAATCATTGGCGACCACAAAAATTACTAATACTTATAAAATATATACGGAAAGGCGGCATTTTCGATGCCAGTGGCAGTTTCGATATTTGTTTTGTTATAAACGCAAGTATTATATCACGTGACGCTATCGAGACGTTTTTTTTCCCGTGCCAAAATGACTTTACTGCAGGCATGGCGATGAAGGAGAAATTACCTCCTCCACAAAAACGAAAAATTCCGACGTAGCTCATAATTTTTGCCCACCTTGCACTAGTAGACTAGGAAAACTGTAAGTATTGTAGGTATACTTCACGAATAAAAGGAACGGACATTCCAATGAAGCATTGTGTAATTCGTTGTGTGGTTCTTCGAGCAGGGTAAAAAGGCAACTTCTTCAGTTGTCTCTCCAATACAGTGATTATCAATTCAGGAATAGCAATACTTGCCTCAATGGGACGCCAAATAACCAAAATTATCTGAGAAAAAATGGTTGTTTTGAAAGAAGTGCCATAAAGAGAAAAAAAAAAAACAAAAACGGCAATAAGACATGCCATGTTTTTAAGACTGATCAAGGTTGAAAAATATACTTAGAATGTATTTGCCAGTTAAGAAATAAAAACAAACAAACAAATGGATCAACACTGATTTTCAAACCCATAAAGTAAGCTTTTGACTCAAAAAAGTCCCTGCTGCGACAATGAGGAACTGAATTATAGATAATCTTGGCAAGACCTCGAAATCTCTTCCTCGGACTTAATCGCTTAATACAGAAAAATAACTAAAAACACTTTGCTTAATGAATTTTAGCAGCAGCTTATCCAGCTTACGGGCACTGGGTCAAAGTGAGTCTCTTGCACGTACACACCTGCCCTTGCCATGCTTTGCTCTTCATTTTCTAGGGTGCACTTACCAAATGGGAACAGTATCACTCTTGCATGAATGCAATCGTTTCACGGACTAAAACGCCCCTCACGCGAGGTTCGTATTTTCATTGATGAAACTAAAGAAATACGAAACTATATTAAATACGGAGGTCACCACAATTGTCGTTTATTGAAAGTAACAATTCCAATTTATATATCAGCATTAAGGCAGAACTGACCCATCTGGAGAGAGGTAGCCACAAGGATATTTACAAGGCAATTAAGGCGGTGTTGCATCAAGGACCATAAAAAACAAATCCGTTTGGTGATCAGAACGGGAATTCGAACCCGAAGCATCCGCATAGAAAACAGGGGTCCTTTCTACTGGCCGAAGTAGCCTTGCTACTTATATATCAGCATTAAGGCAGAACTGACCCATCTGGAGAGAGGTAGCCACAAGGATATTTACAAGGCAATTAAGGCGGTGTTGCATCAAGGACCATAAAAAACAAATCCGTTTGGTGATCAGAACGGGAATTCGAACCCGAAGCATCCGCATAGAAAACAGGGGTCCTTTCTACTGGCCGAAGTAGCCTTGCTAAAATTGTAGAACTGACCCATCTGGAGAGAGGTAGCCACAAGGATATTTACAAGGCAATTAAGGCGGTGTTGCATCAAGGACCATAAAAAACAAATCCGTTTGGTGATCAGAACGGGAATTCGAACCCGAAGCATCCGCATAGAAAACAGGGGTCCTTTCTACTGGCCAACGCCAGAACACTTTAAACAAACAGCAACATACAGATTACCATTTTTAAGCTTTCAGTTTACAAAGGTTGATTGTTAAAGACGTTGTCTCTCTGTTCTCCAAAAGATTGGAGCCTTGTGTGTATTTGACAGCAACCCATTGCCTCTAAGATTCAGCAGTTCTGCAAGCCAAGTACCTTTTGTCACAGAGTTGCCAAGATATAGCAAAAAAGGGTCCTGAATTACTTCGTATGGCTTATAAACATTTCTTAAAATTGTAGCCAAGTAATTAAAGAATATCAAATAACTCAGTTTGTGAGCACTAAAACTGGAAACGGAAATGAAACAGAGAACTCTCTGGGTTAATTCATTCACTAGACGTTGTTCTAATAAAAAAGACAGTTTGAACGCTATTTTTCATTGTTCAATGAACAAAGCACCCTATGTCATCCCCCATTCACCACATAATGTTCGCAACATAACTTTTTGTTCTTTCGTTAACTAATTCAGAATTACATCTGGAAGTCTATACAAATTTGTGGTTCTGTAGGGATAGACAACATCTCTGACCACTGAGCAATGCACAAAGAAAAAGGTCCAAATGGTTCGAAAGATAAAGTGAAAAAAAAAACATACACTGCTCCTACAACAGTTGAGCGCTCTTCGAAAATCTGTTCACTTCAAGGATATATACATATCCTTGAAGTGAAGATATATATATATGTTTTTTTTTTTTTGAATTAACAAGGCTGGAAATCCAGCAATGTAGTCATAAGTTAGTAGGATCCGAAGGATACACAAAGCTTTGCTACAAATGTTAAGTGATTTGAGCGTACAAATAGCGACAGCGAACTACTAACTGATCCATTTTTGAATAAAAAACATATTATGCCGTGAGTGGGAATCGAACCGGCGTCCCCCTGGTTACTGGTCGGGTGTGCTAACCACTGCACCATCACGACAACCCTGCTGGCAACAGAGCAATCAGAGAGGTTAATGGTTAGCCACGGGGTTCCCCGGCGTTTAACAATCAGGAACAGGACGTACATCGTATCATCCGAGGATGCTTCATAGGCTACTAGCTAATAACAAATTATATTTTTGAATCAACAAGGCTGGAAATCCAACGATGTAGTCACAAGCTAGTAGGATCCGAAGGATACACAAAGGAGTCACTTTCGCTTTGTTCACCAAACTTTAAATCGCCTTTTCCATATTTCATGAAATAGCATAGATATTCCCCATCTTATTATTGTAATAATAGTCACTGTGTCACACTGAAAAAAAAGGGAAGTATGACTCATCCGAAAAAAAAAAGACAACAAAGGAAATGACAAAACACAGCCGGTTTTCCAATGTTGGAACAGTCGGAAAGATGTCTGCTAAAAGGCGACATGTTTAACACCGAATACGATTTACATGGACTAGTCTTGCTGACAATCCAACCCAGGTGAATCCATATTTTACCTCAGATATGGATGACGATGAATAGTGTCGTGAAGTTTTCTAGCAAATTCGCACATTAGTGAAGCTCCGAATCTTGCATTTATCAAAGAAGAATTAAGGGGATCAGCACTCGAATATTAACCTTTGTGACAAATCGTCCAGCTTTCACTTGAAACCAGACAGTTTACTCTCCTTTTACTTTACGTTTATTCATTTAGCAAACGAGGAACTTTCCGCGTGATCACCTACTCCGGCATTAATTCAAAATAAAAAAAGGTTTTCAAGACTTAATGAAAAGTAGTCGAGTTCGTTACTACTTAAACTTTCCTAAAATACCTTTTGTTCCACCTTTTGCTTTCTTTTAAAGAACTGCATTTTGCTACATAAAGAGGGCCGTGAGTAAGAATCGAGAACACAAATGAAAACAAAACAATCGATTAATACACAAGACATGGCCGAATACTAAAAAGAAACCTCTTTTCCTTCCAAAATTAAAGACATCAACACAACGGCTGCAAAAGTGTTGCAAACCTGATCACAATTGTTATTGACTCAATGGTTGAAACAATGTTTGGTCAAATAAAATCCACTTTTATTGATTCAAGTGTTCGTCGAGAAATTTACACAGGGAACTTTTGCTCCGCCTCCCTTTCAAACGTTTCAACAAATGAAATCCTAGTGGTAAGATCGGTCGATGTTGGCTTAACTTAATCAGCCTATTCTTTCAAAGCAAACTGCTCACACAGCTTAATCCCAAATTTGTTTAGGAGGGAATGGGGTGGAGTTATCTCTCGTAAACTGTCCAAGAAAATGCCCTTATTGAAACAAACAATCCGTGACTTTTATTTCTGCTTGCTATTGATAAACCCAGACAAAAGACAACCATTGGTTTTTGGAACTAAAGCGATATGACAGGCCTCCCTAGGCCGTTTCTCCCGATTGCGGGACAAAACGCTGTCGATTCAACATGGGCGCCGCTTGACATAGATGGGACTGCTTGCAGTTACACTTTACATGAATATCACCATTGAAACTGCGCATAAGAAACAACTTTCCAAGGAACAGATCATCGCAGTTAATGCATGAAACAGCTTAAACAGTTGTAATGACTTCTGAGAAAAGTAAGGCTTGAGAAAAAATCTAGCCCATGACCGAGTGAGTCCGCTGTAAGCCACTGAGCTATTAAGCCACCTACCATCATCCTTCTACAAACGTCGTATATTATAAATGTATTTGACCAACCACAATCGACCAACCACCAGATGGCTTTCATAGCTCCGGGTTACAGCAACGGTGCTGAGCCATGGAACGGTTACGGGTTCCAGTTCCGCTCAGGACTGGATTTTATTCCAAGATTATTTACAACGTTTCATTAAAAAACGAAGCCGTTCCATACACCTTAT
This sequence comes from Montipora capricornis, assembly GCF_036669925.1. Classification (NCBI taxonomy): domain Eukaryota; kingdom Metazoa; phylum Cnidaria; class Anthozoa; order Scleractinia; family Acroporidae; genus Montipora; species Montipora capricornis. The sequence goes on from NC_090884.1 coordinate 42,987,155, forward strand.
TCCAAAATGGCCACTGATTTATGCGGATACAAATTGGACCTTGTTGCCTCGTTCAAGATAAAAAATTCTTTTGAATTTTAAGCTTAAGAACGAGGCATCAAGGACTTATTTGAATAAAAACAAAAGAATATTTAACTGGCGGCCACTTTGGAATAAGGTGTATGAGGACATCAAATGAATCATCAAACTTTTGGGAAGAAATAAACGCCGGGCAAGGAGTAGCATACTATGGAAAGTATTCTTTATTCTTTTGGTCTTGAAGTTTTTTCTTGTGGTGTGGTTTTGGCATTATGTAGTGTGGTTTTGGTATTACGCAGAGTGGTTTTGGCATTATGTGGTGAGGTTTTGTCATTATGTGTCGAGGTTTGATGGTTACGTGTTGTGTTTCCATCATGACGTGTTGAGGTCTTCCTTTGACTTGCTGTGTTTACATTTTATGTGGCGAGGTTCTTTTATGACATCGAGTTTCGCCCCTTATGTGATTTTCAACACAGCAAGTCAAACGAAGACTTCAACACTTCATGATGGAAACATAACAGGTAACCAGCAAATTTCGTCACATAATGACAAAACCACACCACATAATAATATTGCCACATGCAGTACACTATGACAAAGCTCCAAAACATCAAGACAATACTTCAAGACCAGAGGAAAAAATTATTACATAAGAAAGTTATGGCTTTCCATAGCATAGGCATAACCTCTTCCTTGTTGTGAGTCAGCCAGTCGTGTTTTCATAGGTATACACAAGAGTACTTAACAAAAATTAACTTCGAGAGCACACGCCAGCGTGTGAGACTGTTAATAGTCAACGTCGGGCGTTGCGCCGAGTTGGCGTAATCTTGCATCCAAAGAGCGCGAATTGGAGTAGTAATTTTCCGTTAAATTTAATAAACTTGCAGATTTCGCTTCAAGCGACATTTTTTTCCCACATGACAACAACTGCCACTACCAAAAACGCTAGGTGAACAGATAACTCAAGCTTTAGTAATCCAATTAGTGCAAAAACTGCAAAAGATCAGTTTGTTCTTTATTTATTTGTTTGAGCAGTTTAAAGTTTTGGCAGCTATTCAGCTAATGTGGACCTGCTATACCCACCCACCCATATAGATACAGAGGACAGCCACAACACCGGGAACTTCATCCCCTACTCTTCTCGAATAGTGTGTGGGTTCTTTAACGTCCCACAGGGAACTAATGAACATGGAAGTTACTTGTGAGACGGGTCCTCCCGCTTATCGTCCTTATCCAAGAAGACTCGAAAGTCTGACCATTTGCGGATGTAATGACAAAGACAGCACTTTCTCGTCAGTTATTTAAAGACCCTGAGTGCTGGTCGGGCCGGAGTCGAATCTCACGACCTGCCGCATAGCAGCCCGGTGCTCAACCAACTGAGCCACCGGCGAGCAGTATTATGAATGCAGTGCGGAAGACGATTTGATTTCATTTTTTTCTCGGTATCCCTCCTTCAGCATTTCTCATTGAGTTTCTGTTCTCGATTAACATGCATCGTCGGAACTTTCCGAGTATAACCGACATTTTACATCTCTTCATCAATTTATATTTTCCAGCGTTGACTCGACCTCGGCGGTTTTTCACTTTATACTTGTAATAAATTATGCACTGCCTTTTTTTCCTGTAAAGATATTGATATTTGTTTAATAAAATAAGTGCTGTGGATCCAAGGAAATGAAAAAAATCACTTTGGCCAATCGGTTGTCGCAGTTATTGTTCGCAACCCAACAATCAGTGTGATCCGGCTTCGTGAATTCCATAAGTGGGTTAAGTTTGTTCAATCTCAAATCTGCTCTGATTTGTGTCAACCAAATTTGAACACAGATAAAAGGCATTTCTTCTTTATAAAATACACCTGGCAGTCTCATTATACAAACAAAATGGGAAAGAAAAGTTATAGGAACTGCAAGTGTTGTGCTTAAAAACAAGAAGTGCTTCAAAGTATTTTTTTAAACCCACAAAAATTCCGTGCTTATTGAACTAGTGGTTCTCAAAATGTTTTTACTGATAAAGGCAACATGATAACAGAACTGTAACTTTATGGAAAATAGCACTTAGAGTTCTATTAAAAAGATCTAGAGAATAGCTTTGAAAAAGTATCTTATTACGATCACGTTAAAAAATGTATTCAACTTTATATTACTTTTCCATATACTTTGCAAGTGACCTACTTACAAAACAAACGAACACCAGAAACCACAGCCTCACAGCAAATTTCATCAGTGCTCTCACCACGCTTCAGTTGCGAGTTGCGCTTTCGCCACGACTGTTCAAGTCATTTGCCACACCTATTACTAAGGCTTAACTTACGATAGGGTCCATGCTCGACTGTCAATGTACATTTGCATAAAATTGGTTGATGGTAAACCAAACAGGATTGTGACGCCAGACCTAACACGCTTACTGATCCAGTAAAAAAGGAGTAAAACTATCCGGAAAGTTACAATAATGGAGGACAATTCTACTTACACCCTTTCAATCCCGCTATCGAAACGTTCATTCTCCCAACTACAACGAGCGACAAAAGTAGTTGAGACACTCTTAGGAAAAGACGCGTTTTGATGCTCAAGCATTTGCTCTATTTTATTTGCATCTAGTGTTAATTCTCTGATACCCCCGGCCCCCCAATTCAATGTTGTGTAGGCGCTGTGGTCTGTGCAGTGGAAGAAATAGGAAAATCAACATTGTTTGGGGGAAATGGGGGGAAATGTATCCAAGACGCAGAAAATCGAATTTTACTGCCAAGTGTCTCAACACTTTTGTCGCTCATTGTAGTACCAAAGCGCTCTTTGTTGGGTAGTCATGAGAATTTGGTGTTATATCAAGATCACACCTCTTAAGCTGATAACAATAATAATGTTCCGCGTCAATACCCGTTTGACGGACATTTCATTGAAATTGTAAGGAGAATTTACAACTTGTCTCCCAACGCCATTGCGAGACAAGTTGGGCGAATCATTGCCCAATGTAACATACCTTACAACGGCCAAGAATGTTGCGAGACCAGTTGTAGAAACCGCCTTGCGGAAAGCAAAATTGAGTTCTACTTTCCGCAACGGTTGCAACAAATTTTTTAAGCATTCCACAGTGTAACATTTGTCCTGCAGTTTGTGTCACAACGGTTTGCGGCACCAGGAAATGAAATTGTTCCTTTAACCTCATGTGATCATCGAAACGAGACAAGTTTCATGAAACGTTGCTCAGTGTAATACCCGTAAAACAACTTGTTCGTAATGTGAGAACGTTTGTAGAAATGGCGCTGCGAGACAAGTTGCACGAAAAATTGCACAGTGTAACAGCGCCTTAAGGATGAGGATGACTTACTTTATTCTGACTTGCAAATAACTTAAAACAACTCCTAAAATAGCTGAATTAATTATTATATGGTGCTGAGTCTGAAAATTATGATGTTAATAGTGCTTATTTTCCCCGAAGTCCAAAATGTTATAATTAATACTAATGGCTTCTCAGTGGCCAGTTTTTGATTAATTTTTGTTATAAGTAAATTTGCAGTCGTAAAATTTGTGTGTGTGAGCCTGTATATTAAACAATATTAACATTTTGTATTATTGTAATCCCTCTAGTTAAGCCAAGGTGCCAAGGGCAAAACAGTGAGAAATATGTTTAAATAACAAAATTTTAAAATGTATAAAAAGGAAATAGGGAGAAACTCTAGCAAATTTTTAAATAAAACAGTAAAAACCATAGCGCATTTTTGGAATTATTATCAAGGGCTCACTGCGGTCCAAAATTTCTGCACACATCCTATATGACCCGTAGAATAAAATGTACAGAAAAAGGGAGACGTGAGCAACTATAAATACAAGAATGAGACTTTTTTGACTGAATAGAAATACAGGTTTGCTCATTTCCTTTAACAAACGAGTACTCATCGTCAATGAAAACAGTTATTACAAGTCAAAATAATAGAGGGTCACGCCCATTAACTTGAACGTCATGAAATCACATGCGTACTAGTAAGATGAGTGAGATCTCCCAGCTAAGGTACATAAAATTTTAAGCATCAATCCTGAATTACCGCAATACCAAGCAAATAGCGCTCTACGAGACATATGCAAGCTCAAGAATAACTAAGCCCTAAACTACAACATAACGGACACATCAATAAACACTGTTAACAGTTAAAATCAAGCAATGTGCACGACCGTCTTTCTTTGTACACACCAGTATACTTTGTCCGAGGCCACATAAACCTCTCCATTTCGGGATTCAACATGATAACCTGTCTGTCCACCTACCTACTGAATGGTTCCAAGGAATCCGTAAGAGAACTACTCGAATCTATCTACTTCTTCTACCTATGCATAGTCAGTCTCGGAATTCACTGAATGGGGCAAACAGATTTCTTTTTTCTTAGATCCGGGCGGCTCCTTGATCGGGAAAGATCTTTCATTGATGACACCTGCAAAACGGGAAAGAGGCAGTTTTTTTTTTTTCGGTTAAAGGTCTTCCAATTTGCTTCTAAGATACCAGAGAGCGCAATAGACCGCATTCATAAATGGCGGCCGATAAATTATTCAAGCCTCGCTCTAAAACGATGCTAGTGGTCTTATTAGCACAAGAAGAAAGGAATAATTCCTTGGCCGCTATTCATAAATACGGTCTATGCTTGAGCACTGTTAATGGTTAACTAAAGGGTGCTGGATTAATGTAGAAGTGCAATGCTTCGAAAACTGGATCCCCGTTCGATAGTCCGGAATCCACTGAACTACCAACAGCCCTAAAAGGGAAAAAATACTTCGAACAATAAACTTACTTTGGACAAATTCGGCAAAGAGGTTGTCGAACTTAGGAGCCGTAACCTCTGCTTTCTTATCTGACTTTCCATCTCTTTACGAATTTTCTAAAGACAATAAAGAACAAGCAATTTTTTTAATTCAACTCAACCCCGTAAAACCTTCCCATAAAAATGGTGTTAGTACTTCTAAAATTCTCTCTTACTTATTCTTAAAGGTGTAATGGCAACGGGGCTATTAGACGAACTACAAGCACCCTGGAGAGTTATTGTCTCTAAGCCTTATTATACATTAGGTTGAAGTGCACTCACAATGTCTATCGGATGGCTACGGCATACGAAGGCTTACCCTGGATTGAAAGCGTTGTAGTAACGACAGCGGAGGACAGTTTTTTTGTTCCGCGACCTTATAAACTTTGGCACACTTTTCATAGCTCATCAGTGGTCCGCAAAGCAATCACAGTAAGGGAAGTTTCACTTTTCCGGTGGATTCGATTACTCTTTGCTTATAATTCACATCTCAAGTACGCAGGTTGAACCTCGTCTACATGTAAGGGTAATGGTAATGAATTTATATAAAGCATTTTCCATATACATATTCAAATGCGCTTTACAAGCAAGCCACCTATGGGTGAGATCAGACATCAGCATGTACACGCTCCGCTGGTCGCCGCTATCAATCCATTAGCGCTCTCACCCAAATCACGCTCTCACCCTACCCATGAATGAATGAAATGAGGCCTGACCACAACACCAGGAGCTTCGTGCTGATGCCCTACACTTCGCGAACTAATCAATACGGAGTTTAAGATCTAGGACGCGACGGTAACGAAAACGTCATTTAAAATTGCAAGTTCTGGTTTATGAATCTCTTTCGTCACTCTGTCGGTTTGCCTAACTTCTAAAAACTAGTGTAACTTTCCAGGAAGTGAATTAGGAGGTGCGGTGTTCAAGCTGCGACAGAAAATTCAAATTCGCTGCCTTGTGTTCAAGTTCTCCGTAAAACCATTGAATTGTCACTTCACGTTAAAGATTTGCCGAAAACGTGAGAGAAATGTACAAAAATGAAAAATGTACGAGCAGAGCGTGCAAAGCTATTGCTTTTACTCACTAAATGTGCACATTTGCGACGTTCTCGTTGCCGTCGCCGTTGCGAAAGCTCCCTCATAGGGAGCTTAAGATCTACGACGACGACGTCGACGAAAACGCCACAAAACAATGATATCATTGGTTAAAAGAGCATAAATAATCGTGCTGCACGTGCAGCACGGATTTTAGCTCATATTTTTGCGGTTCCCTGCATGACGACGACGTGAAATCACTAAATTTTAGGTTTTGACGACAACGTGATCATGCAACAGAGAATCTTTCATTCTCTATTTTCAGTCTGAAACCGCTCGTACCAATTTATTTTTCGGATACTTCGCCCACATTGTACGAAGTGAGCGAGGTGGAATAATCGCGAAAGACTTTTACTACAGCGAAGTTCTATTTTGAGGTGACGTTTTCGTCGACGTCGCCGCCGTAGATCTTAAGGTCCCTAATAAGTGTTGTGAGACGCGGCCTACGGTTTATCGTCCTTGTCCAAGAGGGCCACCCATTTGCAGATGTCACCACAAAGGCAGCACTTTCTCCTAAGTTATTTAAAGACTGAGGGTTGGTCCAGCCGCCTCGTCTGGTTTCGCTCCAAAGGCCACACACTGACGAGGAAAAAACGCGGAGCGTGACTCACAATACTAGCTTCAAAGGAAAGATGAACAATAAAGGAAACGATATAATCCGACAATATTTACCTTATCACGAGAGGCCATCAACAGATCCACGATATCATCATGATGATAAGAATAGGCCAACTCCACTGCTGATTCAGCGAACTGAATAATAAAAGACAGAGTAAAATTAAAGGAATGCCAATAGAGTAATCAGAGTAATCAAAGGTTATGTAAGACGACTCAGTGATGCATTTCAGTGTGGTAATCTCAGTTCTCATGAAGGGATTTGGACGGATTGTTGTGTGACTTGTCCACATAATTCGAATTAACAGATGCCTATAGGAAGACCTTAGACAGCAATGACCAGAACCAGGTTGCTGACCAGCGGTTTTCGTTAAAACAATGGTTTGCTGGCGGTGCTCAGTCTCGCGGGTTCAGAAAACCTGGTTGTGGTCATTGTTATTTAAGGTTTTTCATGCCTATAGACCACTTCGGAAAATGCCATAATACTGTTTGGTTTTGTTTTCTCTTGGGACCATTGTAAAGTCCCCAGAGAAACTGGAAACAATGCTTATGCAAAATTTGGGAGACAAACAAAGAGTATTATGGTATTTTCTGGATCGACCTATACCACCAACAACGCGAAATGCAGCACGCGACGGAGTTAACAGGTTTCAAACCATGTAAAATGCGTTGACAGACCAACACGACACCTGTTGTGTGTCCGTGGTGCTCTAGTAGCCTTTATAGTTTGGTATTAACAAGCACATCTTTCAGCGATTTTCCCTTTCTATAAGGGGGAGATCAAGGGAGTTTCCTTGAATATCTGTCTCAGTTTAAGCTGGTTTTGAATTAAATGTCATTTGTGTAAAATGGGTTGACAGATCAACGCGACTCCTACTGTGTGTCCATTGTGCTCTAGTAGCCTTTATAGTTTGGCTTTGACAAGCATATCTTTTAGCGATTTTCCTTTTCTATAAGAGATCAAGGGCGGATCCTTGAATATCTCTCTCAGCTTAGGCTGGTTTTGAATTAAATGTCATTTGTGTAAAATGGGTTGACAGACCAACGCGACTCCTGCTATGTATCCGTGGTGCCCTTGTAACCTTTACAGTTCGGCTTTGACAAGTATATCTTCTAGCGATTTTCCTTTTCTATAAAAGATCAAAGACGCGAATCCTTGAATATCTCCCTCAGCCTAGACTGGTTTTTAATTAAACGCCATTTGTGTAAAATGGGTTGACAGACCAACGCGACACCTGCTATGTGTCCGTGCTTTACAGTTTGGCTTCGACAAGCATGTCTTCTAGCGATATTCCTTTTCTATAAAAGATCAAAGGCTCGGATCCTTGAATATCTCCCTCAGCCTAGACTGGTTTTGAATTAAATGCAATTTGTGTAAAATGGGTTGACAGACCAACGCGACTCCTGCTATGTGTCCGTTGTACACTTGTATATAACCTTTATAGTTCGGTTTTGACAAGTATATCTTTCTGCGATTTTCCTTTTCTATAAAAGATCAAAGGCGGGACCTTGAATGTCTCTCTCAGCTTAGGTTGGTTTTGAATTAAATGCCATTTGTGTATAATGGGTTGACAGAGCAACGCGACTCCTGCTATGTGTCCGTGGTGCTCTAGTAGCCTTTATAGTTTGGCTTTGACAAGGATACCTTTCGGGATTTTTTTTTTCTATAGGAGATCAAGGGCGGATCTTTGAATATCTCTCTCAGCCTAAGTTGGTTTTGAATTAAATGCCATTTGTGTAAAATGGGTTGACAGATCAACGCGACTCCTGCTATGTGTCCGTGGTGCTCTAGTAGCCTTAATTTATAGTTTAGCTTTTACAACCAAATCTTTTGGCGATTTTCTCTTTCTGTAAGAGATCAAAGGCGCGGATACTTGAATATCTCCCTCAGCCTAGGCTGGTTTACAATTAAATGCCATTTGTGTAAAATGGGTCGACAGACCAACGCGACACCTGTTGTGTGTCCGTGGTGGTCTAGTAACCTTTATAGTTTGGCTTTGACAAGCATATCTTTCAGCAATTTTCCTTTCCTAAAGAGATCAAGGGCGGTTCCTTGAATATCTCTCTCAGTTTAGGATGGGTTTGCATTAAACGCCATTTGTCCAGTTATATGTTCTTTAAAAGTTGGTTGAAATATTGTTACAAAAGGTAGAAGTTTCTTTTACGCATTTCTATTTGCAAAATTAACCTCCGAGAGGACACTGTCAACTACGTTTGGTGAGTAGTGACGTCTCCTCATAAGCCGTGCTTTGAATTCCATGTTTCCATCAAACGTAACTCTAGAAGAGATTTTCTTAGAAGCCTTAGAGCTTGTCCTTTTACGAAACCCTTTTTTACGCCTACTGGGTGGCAACTGTTGTAGTAAGTGTACTGAAATGTTTCAATAGGCCTGTAATGGGTGTGCAAATCTAGGTTGACTCCTTTTTTAATCTTTCGCCTTGTCCAAGAATGTTATCTCAGATTGGGAGACTTCAGCCGTATATTTGATTGTGGACGGTGGGAATAATTTGCATGCTCAATAAAATGGTCCTTTTTTTTTTCTCTTGCCGTGTCTCATAAGGAAAACACATCGTCGGCATATCTCCTCCAACTTCGTAGTTCGTGATTGCTTAGCCTTAATCTCTTCCTCTATTGATGCCATGTAAATCTTGGCAAAAGCTACAGCCATTTTCGTGCCCATAGCAGTTCCGTCTATCTGTAGATGATTTTTTTTCTATTGAACTGGGAGAGAGTTCTAAGGATCAGGCTGAGCATTTTTCTTAGAAAATGTGTAGGTATTTAAAGGTTTTTGTTATAAAAAGTCACCCATGCTTTTATCTCTTTTGAGGCTCTTTCTCAAAAGATATAAAACTGACTGATACGACTTCGATTAAGCTCTTCCATGGACGGACACTGCAGTAAAAAAAAGTGTGATTGTTCCTGAAATTACGCCTTCGTGCCGATTATTTTACTTTACAAGGCTGTCAAAACAGGAGAAATAAAGATAAGACGTTATGGTACTGTCCTCGCAAGGTAACCGTCATAGCAACTTTCGTCTTCTTCTTCCCTTGTACATGTAGAATAGGCCTGATGATGAGGATGACGATTATCAACTTTTACCTTTGTGAGAAGACTGACATTTGCTCCAAACAGCAGCAACACTTCAACTATTCTTCTCTTTCCTCTCATAGCAGCATAGTGTAACGGAGTCCTTTGCTCCTGTCAAAACGGGGATCATTGAAACAGTAATATTATTTCATACTTTTGTTTCTGATTTTTACACAAACAACATCTTCTTTGAACAATGAGGTTCCGCACGTCATAGACAAGAATGGAGAGAAGGGGAAGCAAAAGGTCCCTTCTCATCTAATCATTTATTCAGCACAAGGCTTTATTCAGCTCAAACCAAGAAAAAACGTCAAACTAATGCATCCGGTCTTCCAATCGTATTCACGATTTACAGGTGTTTCAGTTCTGGGGAACTAAAACAACAGGTCGCAATAGGCCTTTTGCAACAAACGATCACATGGTACAAAATCCGCCATGCTGGAGGGCAAGCTCATTATTATTCCCCCACTGGGACATTAAAACAAAGGCAAGTCAAGCTTGACTGGTTCAGGCCTCTCTTTTTTTAATGTTCCAGTGGGGGAATAATAATGAACTTGCCCTCCAGCATGGCGCATTTTGTACCATGTGATCGTTTGTTGCAAAAGGCCTATTTCATCCATCTGACCCTTGTATACAATACAATCATTGCATGCGTTTACTTAGGTAAATTTTAGTAATCCGTAGTCGCTAATTTTCACATAATTTCTATGTAAGACTGATATTTTAACCGTGTATAAGTAAACTTATCATTCATTTATTCATAAAATAAAATAAAATAAAATAAAATAAATATCATCGATACCGAATCTGAAGGGAAATCAAGGATAGCAAGTACGTAGGAATGTTCTTTTCATTACAAACCTCGTCCGTAAGATCAATCTTCGCTCCACCAGAGATCAGCCGATGGACGATTGTATGATGGCCCCCAAGTGCTGCCTCATGCAATGCAGACTTTCCAAACTTCAAATTCATAAATAGGAAAAAAAAATTAGAATCAACCCCAACGTGGGATAAAGGAAATAAACTTAAAATGTGTACAATGCTGTGTGAAAAGGAATGAACAGCTGTCCTACCCCATCCTGAAGATCAGGATCTGCATCCGCATTGAGTAAAATTTCGACAATTCCCAAATGACCTTCCCAACTGGCAACCATTAGGGCTGATTGACCGAACTGCAAATAATTATAACCATACACTGATAACTTTAAAATTGACGAATAAAGGGAACAAGAAATAGAGAAAGAAGTAACCGGATGCGGATGGAAAAGAAATAAGAGAAAAACGTGAGGAGCAGTTGAGAGAATGCAAGGGAGAAGAGGAGAAGAAAATAGAAAGAAAAAGAGATGAAGACGAAAGAGAACAACAGGGAAGACAAGCAAAAAAAGGAAAGAATGAGAAAGAAGGAGGGGATAATGTCATCCAAATCAATGATGAAAGGAGAAGAAAATAGAAAGAAAAAGAGATGAAGACGAAAGAGAACAACAAGGAAGACAAGCAAAAAACGAGGAAAGAATGAGAAAGAAGGAGGGGATAATGTCGTCCAAATCAATGATGAAATAGCAAACATGCATTTCCAGGAAAATGTACATCTCTGATTGCTGCTAGGTTTCCACTGACATTGCTTTTTTCTTCTTATCCTTCATCATTTCAAGGATAAACCACTTACCTCATTTTGATAGTCAACATCAACTCCTTCATCAACTGTTCTTTCAACCTCTTCCTTATCACCTGCCTTGGCTGCAATCATAAGCTCTTTGCAAAGTTCCGTCTACAAACACACAAAACCGGTCATAATTTTAAGGCTATTTCAAATACTTGCAGAATGCACTTTGTCCTGGCACAAAGCACTGCTGCTAGTGTGCTAGTGTTGTAAATAGTGCAAACAGCTAATGCCAACATGAAGATCTGGTATTGAAAATTTACCAAGATGGAGTACGAATGAAGGAAATGTATATTTTAAGTGAGGATCCTTTCACGTGAACACATGAACCCAACAAATTGATCTGTCCCAACTGTGTGGATTCATAGCTCAGTTGGTTGAGCATTGCATCGGCATCACAAATGTGCCAGGCTCCAACCCGTTGAAGCCAACTGAATTTTTCAGGTGTCTATAAAGTGGAAACTGCGATGATCACTTCAGTCTACTTTTCGTTTAAAACCTCAGTCCTTTCATGCCAACAAATTGACCTGCTCCCAATGGTGTGGCTTCATAGCTCAAACGGTAGAGCATTGCACGCCATCCGCGCCAGAGGTCATGGGTTTGAATCCCGTTGAAGCTGCCTCAATTTTTCTGGTATCTATAAAAGTGACAATTGCTTAAATTGTCCACTTGAGTGCGAGGATCACTTCTATTTTTCGCAAGATGATTTTTTTCGTTGATTCATTCATCACGGGAACATTTGAATGACCAGCTCCCAACATCAGTGGCTTCATAGCTCAGTAAATTGGTTAAAGCATTGCACTGGCATCGTGAGGTCACGTGTTCAAACCCCATTGAGGTCCTGAATTTTTCAGGCTTGTCTACGCAATTGCTAAAATTGCGTTCATAACTGCGAGGATCATAGCTTCACTTGCATAAAACATTCTGAAAGGGAAAACTGTCTTGTTACCTAAAGATAGGCAATGCATATGGCAAGGAACCATTCACGGAAACCATCTTTTTACACCTGAGGTGCTACATGCGTGCTAGAACTCCACATAGACAAGAGAAATTGCAATTATGTGGGATTACCGTTGCTTCTGTTTTTTTTTTAATGCAGTGTATTAGAGAAAATAATTTTCATATCTGGAATTGACAAAAGCATTTGGTACCTGTCTTTCAACTTCTTTGCCCTCTGCTCCTCGAATGCTCATTTGTAATTCTTCACGACTCAAAAACATCTCTTTCTATAGTTGAACAATATTACATACCTTCATATTACCATAAACAAATCAAGCCAGATACAACAAAGAACAGCACTTTTACCACTATATGAGCATTGGTTTCCCAAATGAAGTTTTAAAGTCCACCTAAACCCAAATATTTTTTGTTCCTAATAATTATAAATCTCCCCATCCAAAGCAAACATATACATGTCAGCATTGTTACCCAGACTTTCGCATTTTCTGTGCCGTGCAAGCCACGTAAACTAGGAGGAACTAGCCGTAATTTGAACCATGACCCTGATGTGAGAGCCATGGGTCTATTCTCGATTTTACGTCACAAGCTCCTTTGCATTCCTGTTTTCAAAGAAATTTTGCATTGCAACGCAGTTTGTGACGTAAAATCGAGAATAGACCCATGCCTCTAGCATAACGGTCGTGGGTCCAAATTACTGCCAGTTTTGATAACTTTGCACATCTCGCCCGGTAGATAAAAAGCGAATTTTGAGGTAAGAATCGTCAAACATGTTTGCTTTCCGTGGAGAGATCAATATTAGAGACTAAAAATATTTGGGTTGAGGTGCACTTTAAAGAGGACGTGATAGTCTAGAGTGGGTTGGTTGCCCACTTTCTATCCAAAATATACCAATTTACCTATGGGAAATCAGGAATTTTTAACCCTTTTTTCATCTCATCGATAATTCTGCTCTGATGGAAGATAAGATAAAATTACTGATAATATATGATAAAGGAATGCAAAGTATGCCATTGCGTAATAACGCCAGGAATTCTTCGTGGGGACAACATACAATGTCATGACTCATCCATAAATAACTCTTGCAAAGAGCAGCCTTTTTTTTCTTGGGAGAAAGAGTTCCAACCCTGATACATACAAAATTGATCAGAAAAATTAACAGGCCGCGTATTCTTGTTTGATTTAGGATTTAAGGGGACATGTCACCTTGTTAAAAATAGATGATTGGCCCTGCCTTGTACTTACTTGTCTGCAAATGGAGGTCACACTTGCCGCTGATAGGAGAGTGCTTTTGTACGATCGGTCTAACGAGTCTGCAAAGCATGAAAAACTTACAGTGTCTAGTCTTATTTTTTTACATCTATGCATGACGTAAATTTGTGTGTGTTTTTACTGTTGCAAAGCACACCGGAAAATGAATACCACTATTTTTCACAGCAAAGCTTTAAAACTTACCTCTTGATGATCGACGTATTGAATGATGTATTAATTTAACTATTCAAGTATACAAGTGAGCTGTACAAAAGTGGCATTACCTGTACCAGCAGAATCATCAGATAATTTCCCAGGGGATCGTTTAGAAGTTCCATTATACTCTGGAGGAGGCAGATAAGAAGGTGGACCAGTAGCAAATCTTGAAAGAGTCATATCCCCACGGCTTTCTGTGTCAGTGAACACGCTATCCTCATACTCTGACTCAATTTTAGTGTCCACCTTCATCAAGAATGGCCTGCGATGCACAAATATGGGTTCTACGCTGTCCTGGTCATATGCAGCAGATACCTGATCAGGCAATCTGTAGGAAGCATCATAGTCTAACTTTTTTGTTGGCCTGTTAAACTCCTGGGGTCTCTGAGTCCTAAGCCGAGGGCTCTCCCACCCATGAGGAGGATTATGTTCCTCATTTGTGGACAATAACATCGGCTGTAATGGTGTTTCAACAAATGTAGTTTTGACCTTCACAAGTTTGCCCTCTATGGGTTTGGCATTACGAAAACCTTGAGGTGGTGAAATTAAAGGGGAATGGCCAAAGCCATTTAGGGTTTTGGGATATTTGGCTGTTTCAGCCTGAAGCTCAGGAATCAATTCAACCTGAGGAAAGTCTTCATTTTGACCAAACTGCAGCTGTGTATTTCCAGGTTCTGGTTCTGGAATCATTTCTTTATGAAAGTCTTCCAGAGTATCATCTTCGTACCAAAAGGCATTATTACCATTCTGAGTAGGCCCTGTAAAGAAGTGGCTTTGATCAGATCTTTGTTTCTCATCATATTTTTTTATTACTCCATTCATGTTACCCTTGTTAACTTGAAAGGTTGCAGTCGAAATGAAATGCTTTTTGCTGTCAGGATTTGGTGAGCTGTGGAATGGCGAAGCCTCTCCACCAATCTCTTTGCTGCCCCCTTTACACAATTCAAAGTCTGATGAAGTGTTTTCGCCACTGAAACTCCTTCTACCTCTTGTCGGCTTCCTGTGATCATAGTTTGAAGTCTCATCCAGGTTACCTGCTTTAGATTGTTCGACCTGCAACGCACTGAAGCTTTGTGAAGTTTGTTCAACCACACGTTTTTTGTCTTGAAGAATTCTTGATGAGTCTACCATGTCTGTGGATGGTTCCTTGCTTCTCTGAAGGTATATCATTTTAGGTCGCACAACTCTTATAGGCTCAGCTGGTCTGTTAGGAGGGCTTGAGTTAGAAACAGAAGATGGGGGATCAACATAACCAATACTGCCTTGCACAACTCTTACATCTTTTCTTTTTCCTTCAGGACTTGTTTGAGATAGGACTGTTGACCGAAAATGCTTATTATTTGGATCAGGTGTATCCTTGTAGAGGACATTGTTGTCTACTCCAACATTGGAAACTGTGATTCGTGAATTTGGCTGATCTGTGAACTCGATGTTATCACCTTTCATTGAGTCATCAATTGATGTGAAGCTCGCAGCTGAGAGATCCTTGCCAAATCCATTTATTTCAGAATACCTTGCAAAATAAATGCCAGTTATGCTCAATTGTTCCAAGGCAAGGCGAACATCATTTCTTCCAAGAGAGGTGTGAATGTAGTTGCGTGTGCACAAAGGAGCCAAGACATAAATCAAAAGATCACTCTTGCCAAATGACACCCCCATGTAGATGAGAGTTTCAAAATCTGGGTCTCCAGGGGTTATCTCCGGAATTCTAAAAAGGCTTTTGGTCCCTTGCAAAATGCGTCTTTTGTTTCCCACAAACCATGCAAAATCATTATTGATCCTTATCCATAAAGGGAAATACCCACATTCTAAAAAAAAAAAAAGCATCACATTAGAATTCATTTACGAGTAACATTCACTGACATCATTAAGTTATTGAAAGGACACGTACTAATGGCTATGATAATTAATGATTTTGATCAAAATATACGTCTGTCCCTGATGCAAAATTGATAAAACGAAAGTGGCAAAAACAGTTTAGACATTTAAAATAGAGCCTTCCTCAATTTTACTAACGCTAATTTTATTTAATGGATAACCCCTCATGGCCAAAAGGGTTGACAACATCTTGATCCACTCATAAATTATGTACCGTTTAATTAACCCCTACCCTTCAAAGAGAGGAATTTTACTCTAACACCAAGACTTTACTCATCCCTAAGAAACCTGTTAAGGATGAAAGGATTCAAGAAATCCTTCTGTTGAAGTTGAATTGCCAACTGACCCCTACCCCCCCTTTGTCTCAAAAGTGTAAATGCTCCAAGGCTAATTCGGGTGGAACATTTAAAACAATAAATCTAATGATTATTATTGATATATACATGTACCTAGCCTTTCACTCAACAAAATGCGCACTGTGATTGGTTGATTCTTTGTCAAATGGCCCTATCAAAATTCACATGTATCCCAACCAGGATACAATTCCGCAGTTGTTCCCCGCTCCAGATTTTTGCTACGATTGTTGCAGGAAAAGTCTAAATATATAATAATAATAATATAATAATAATAATAATAATAACGTCTTTATTAAAGGCATCCCATAAAATTACATATCTGATGTTACAGTAAAAAATTACAATGATTAAGATGAATAAAAAAAGATTAAATTGATTAAAATTTCATATGGGGTATTTACACAGCTAGATTATATTTAAAAATTAATCTATTAAAAAAGCTATCTTTAAAACGTTCAGTGTTAATGCAGGGCCTGACGATGGAGTTCCTTCGAAGGTTTACAGTATGGTCTTTGTACCTTTGTACCGTATAACAGTAAGATCGGAAACACTTGCAGCACAAAGCACTTAATGTCTGGTCCCTTATGAAACTAGTTAGTTCTGGTTTCCCTCGAGTCCTGATGTCCCCTCGCGACCATACATTAAGTGTATATATTTTAAGTAAGAAACAAATAAAAGTGAATTGGAAGTCCAAATAGGCCACTTTCAAAAATACCACTATACTCTGTTTGTCCCCAAAATTTTGCATAAGCATTGTTTCCAGTTTCTATTGGGACTTAATGGTCCTTTGAGGAAACAAAAACAATGCTTTCTGTTTGATTGGGTCTCCGTTTAACCAATAAAATTAATTCTCGACATAGGGGCCCTGTTTTCCCGCTAATTTCCCGTTCAAAATTTACAATGGCAGCAGACTTTTTTTTTTGTATTCTAAAGGAGATGCTAGGCTACAGGGGGTGGGTGTATGCATGTTCTTTTGAGGGGGTAGGGGAAGGGGGAGTGCTGGTAGGAACTGTAAAAATATCCAAATTTTAGATACCCAGAGGTTAGCATCTCTGGTATGATGGCATTTTTTTTAAAGTGGCATTCACACGAGAAAACAAAGGGCTCTGGAGATGTAGAAAATTCAAATTTTTTCATTGGTTATCTTGAGAATAATAAAATCTTGAACCAGAAGTGGCACAGCCAGTCAGTAACATGATATTACTTAAATTGCTTCTCCCAGTTCAACCCAAAAGGACACATTCTCTAAGTTGACGCCACTTAAAGCTTCACATGGAGGCTCTTCGAATGTAACGCTTTTGAGTGCCGCCATGTTTAGTACTATTGACAACTTATATAGGAACTCCGGAAGTCCTAGAATCTGGGACTGTAAATCCTACATTTTCTCACGTGAAGACCCCTGCTGGCTAAGAGAAACGATGGGATCTGGGGATGAGAATGATTTCAAGCAAGATGTCCAAGATTTGCTCCCAGGCTCTTTAATTCGATCAGTCCTCGCAGGACTCTGAGGTATAAACTTCATATAAAACTGTAGTGTTTTTGTATAATTATGCAGTATTACAATGTAGGTTATCTGTTAAAAAACAGATTGCATTACACTTAAAAATTGCCACTTATTGTTTAATTCCAAAGACAAGTAACTTTAGGGATAGCAGTCTCAGTAAGTTTAAGGATAAGGGATAAGTGACCCCCAAAGTTTTAGGGATGACTAAAACCCTAACAGGGCCTCATCAATTAGCTTTTGGAAAAACCAAACAGACTAATTTTATATTGCCTCTGGTTATATATTGAAACAAAGCAATCTTCATCAGAAAATAGTTTCAAAAGTTAAAGCAAACTTCCATAATTATACTAAAAATTCTTTAGTTTCCCCATAGTGAAATAAGTAGCCTCAACGGGTCAGTGAACACGTCATCTAAGGAAACCGCCTGAAACGACCCACCAAAACATCAGGGTCGTGCACTGATTTAATTTAATGCGTAAGTGGAATAATTACATTTACTGTCGTAAGTATTTAGAGGGTCAAGCGAAAAAAATTATTTTCTTGTCACGTAATAACCCTTGAAAGATACAGAAATCAAGAATTGAAATTTTATTTTATGAAACAACGCCTTCATATCTAATGAATACATAGTAGGAATATTTGATTACGTACCTCTCAAAACACGCGTTTCTACTGGATTATTTGCCACGTTCCATTCGTTCAAAATCTCCAGAAGATCGTAACAGTTTATCTTCTTCAAAAGCCGCTCTAAAACTCGCAAGTTATCCTTTCCATAATACAGATTGAGAACAGCAATTAAGGCTTCACCATCAGTGACAGTTTTCAATGTGTCTCTTCGAATAGCATAACGAAGACATTCCACAATGCGATCGACCTCTTTGGACCGCAAATTTCGAGCCAAAAAGTCTTTGACTTCTTGAAGAGGGTCAAAAACCAACGCTGAAAGTCTCTGTCTCTCGTAATGCAGTCCCTCCATGCTAATTTGAGCACCTTCTGCTGTCATAGTAATAGCTAGCTGGTCGGTATTTCAGCTTAAAACCAGAAACTTGGAAACTAAATCGCCGACAATGAAGGAAAAAGGTAAACTAAAACAAACTTGCTATTGCATTATCAAGCCGCTTCGATTGATGGCAAACTATTGTTTTGGGATCCCTAAATGTAGCTTCATCAAATCCTGTTTCTCAAACAATTTGTATTGGCCGTTTACAAGTTTTCGAATGCCGGTTATCTTTCAAAATCCCTTAAGCTTGTCATGTTACCGTGACTTTAAATAAAACAGACCTTTGAAATTCCTTGATGATTGAACTTTTCAAAACACCGCCCTGAAGGCGCCGAGTTTGATCGTAACCTTCACGTGCGTGCAGAATGGTATCTTTGTGGTTTTTGCTTCATGCAATATATAGCCAGCATTGTTTTAAATCCCCTGTGTCCAACACTGTTTTTAACTGTTTTTGTTTTGCTTCTTACTACACCATTAACTTTCTCAGGCGTAAAAGAAATCAACAATACCACCCACAGACGATTCAACAACACAACGAATCCAACGACCGCAGACTATAGCCGATGAATGTCCCGTTTATACTCGCAATGGTAGACACGTACTATTTGACACTTGTTGAAAGAATTGGCTCTTATTAACACAAGAGGGCAGCCCCGCAACAAATCCGTTTAAATAGCTTTCCCTGACTGACGTCCACGCCTTTCGTTACTGCCTCTTTGGAACACAATTTTTCGCACATTCCAAAAAATGTAATTCTTCTTTTTTGGCGTCTAAAATTTCACGCCAAATGGCAAAGGCATCATTGGCGTGATTTTAGATCTCGTTATGAGTAGACACTGGATACTAGTATTCAGTCCCAACGGTGTGAAGTCTATGTGTCGCCTGACCGTTTTTGTCTTGACTACGTTCGCCAGGTGGTTTTCTTTTAGGTGATTTCACTTAACACCGTCGAAATTTAGACTGTGTTATGTAGCGATGTCACTCATATTTCGATGGTACCCGTTCTTCAAAGATGAGCAAGTAAAGACTTGTTATCGATGTAAAAGATCATAGAATCGACAGCTGAGAGAGGAATTTAACGAATTAGTCGCCATGGCTGATTTAGAAAGCCTAAGCGATGGTGAAGACGGACGTGGATTAGTGTCGCTTAGAGAGCTAACAAGGATAAATTTCCGATCTCTCATAGGTCATACCGATGAGGTGCGTATTGCGGAGTCCATTTCAAAAACCGATCGCTGATCTCCAATTTTTTTGTACATCTTTTATTCTTAGCTATTAGTAACATTTAACTTTTTAACGAGACTCACGAGATTTGTTTAGTGAGTGCTTGCTTGCTTACTTACTTACTTACTTACTTACTTACTTACTTACTTACTTACTTACTTACTTACTTACTTACTTACTTACTTACTTATTTATATTTTAATCCTCGCTGTCTTGCAATCATACAGGGTGCTAAACGAATGTCAATTAAAATTACATTTAACAGGATGTCGTACAGTATACTTAGAAACTTACAACTAGGTCCAATTTTGAAATTAATGTACACACATTATAATGCAAAAATAAATATAATGTAAAAAAAAAGTTAGTTAGGTTGGCAAAAGGTTCTAATGATAGGCAAGGCATATACTTGGAAGGCTTCAGGACTGGTAGCAGTGACGACTGCAGTAGGCAGACTGTTCCATAAAGGAATTGTGCAAGGGAAAAAGGAGTACTTGTAGGCATTGGTGTTGGTGGCTTTGTTTCGGAACTTATGACTTCTGAGGGGGTTCCCCGATGAAAAGTAAAATGCTCTGGCATTAGACAGAGTAAATACTCTGGGGTGAGACAGAGTAAAATAGTAGGTCTGGCCGGTTTTGGCCACTTCAGGCGTCAAAGGGTCATAGAAAATTGTTGGCTACTAATCATCTGGAATCTTAACTCTTCTAAATCTTTTTTTGTATAGGTTAATACTTGTGCCTTTTCTTCTGATTGGTCCAAAATTGTCACAGGTGGTGATGATATGTTGGTCAAATTGTGGGATACCAAGACTGGAAAAGTATTGTTTAGTTTAGATTATCACAAGGGTAAGTGCTGGAGGGTATAAACTGCAGGTTGCAGTTTAGAGTTGCAGGTCACTGTTTCACCATAGCTGAAACAACCCAAAACTTTACAATTGCTAACAATTGCAATTGCTAAGGTTTGGGTTGTTTCAGTTATAGTAAAACAATGACCTGCAACCTGCACTTTACATCCTCCAAGTAAGTGCTTGGTGTGTACTTTACAGAGATGTCTGCATACATGATCAATAAGGATGCATACAACCCCCACTCTCTCTCCTTCATACATATGACAGGCACCCAACTTATATGTGAAAGCAAGGCAGCTCAGCCACTTCATCCAATGCATTGTATTAGAATGTTTGTATTCAACATTTTCGACTGAGTCACCTTTATCCTGAGAAACAACAATTCAGCTTGCATTTTTTTATTTTTTTAATTATAAAAAATAAAAATAAAAATAAATAAATAAAATAATAATAAAAAACAAAAAATAACAATTCAGCTTGCATACCATCACAAAAAGCACAATACACATTGTATCTGTCACTTGTAAACCCAGCTAACATGGTGTGTATTTATAATGCAATGCTCAGTTGCACACGCAATCACTAGTATCGGGTAGAATCATGTGTGTTATGCTAAATTAGTGTCAAAATTAGACTGCGAGCAGTCTCTCTTTTGCTCTTGAATCGTTGAGACGAATGCAAAAGTTGAACTTTTAATGGCTGAAACTGTGGGTCGCAAATACCACAGGCGTTGGTTAGAGCGAAAAGAGAGACTGCAATGGTTTCATATTGCATTTTGTTACCCCGGTGCTCTGGTGGCGGAGTGTTCTCACTGGTCGAACCCAGGAGAGGCATTGACGTCAACTTTGATAAATGTCAATCTCAGAGTTCATGCTACTCCTTGAAGTCGTTCAAAAGCCCTGGAATTTAATGTTGGACTTCAAGGGCTTTTCAAAGCCCTTGAAGAAAAGGATTTTGTAGAAAACTGCTTGAAAACTCCTTGAATTTTTTCTTGGGTGAAAATTGTTGGAATTGCATCATGCTAAGTTAAAGGGACATTTCAAAATTTGAGCCCAAAATTGACTATCAGGGAAAAATTAAAACCAAAAATTAAAATGCCTGTGCGTGCACTTAACTTGCAGGATGTGGTAAGGAATATCAAGGTAGGATTTTTCAGCAAAGAAAACACTGAAACACTATGTATGGCATAGCAATCTTCTCATAAAGACTCCTGGAAAACTCAATTCCTGGTTCTTGAAAACTCCTTGAATACTCCTGGAATTTTATAGGCAAAATGGAGCACGAACCCTGCAATCAACTCTATTTAAATTTGCGGTAATTTGGAGGCCGTTTACGATGAGCATTTAAAACAAGAACAGGAGCCACATTCGCTCTTCTTGAAAAGCAAGATGTTTTGGCCAATCTGTCCTCCTCAGTTATTAACCAAAGTTTGTGAAAACTATTATTGACGCTGTTGTGCTAACCGTGATGATTATTATGTCGTACCGCAAGGATGCTCCAGCAATGCGAATGCGATTATCTCTAAATCATAAAAATAGTATAAACTGATTTACAAGTACTATTTTCCGATTTTATATCACTAAGATTTTTACCTATTTTACGAGTAACGCATCCGATTCTACCTATTTTACGACTGAAGTGTTCGATTTGCTTTAGATTTTCATTCTCCAATTCTACGATTTCACCTAACACGCTTTTGAAATTATTATTTTTAAATGATTCTTCTGATTCAAAGATTGCCAAAATAATCAAGCAACAGTTGGCTTTGCCCATGTTTGTCCACCAGAAATTAAGGATTAAATATCAAGCATGCATTTGTTGCTTCCATCATCATCATGCGATAGTCTTGAAGATTTTTGATTTCGAGTTAACTGTGACGCGTGTGGCGAATTACATTTGCTTGAATCTTCCTTCGGGGACATTGCTTTCTTTGTCCTGGGATCATCTGTTGCTCTTTTGCACAAGGACAAAGCGAGTAACTTTGAAATGTAGGAAATCCAAGTTTCTCCAAAATAAAGTTACGGCAAAGCCTTTCTTCTCCCTTCCGACATACTCACATACGATGTCTTCGGTTGTTGGGCTTCTGAAGGCTCACCGGCGCTGCCTTTGGATGGAAAATTGCCATAAATTACTTTGGAGGAACTCTCAGTACGTAAACGGAAAAAATCCGACATGGCCAGCTTTTTATTTGTTACTGGTTTTGTTTGGCGTGGAATCATCTCGCATCACCTTACCGTGTAGCATGATATTTTTGCAGAATTTTAATTTATTTTGCGGATTAAACCGCAAAAATTAAACCCCACAAAATAAAAGTGCTACACGGTATTCAAGTTTTGTTGGCGAACGAACATTACATATAAATTGTCGGCAAAAAACGCGCATTGATTCCCGGGAGAACATTTTCCAAATGGGCATGGCAGGCAGGATGATGAGAGCTGTCAATCTGTCACTGGGGTTCCAAAATGCAATATGAAACCATTGCAGGCTCTCTTTTCACTCCAACAAACTCACACAGTATTTGTATTAAGTGTTCGTTCATTTCAACGATTTAGAGCAAAAGAGAGACTGCTATGTCAAAATAAGACTTGTACCTTTGCTTCATTCAGCTTTAAAGTCAGCAGAGTGAAGTGGGAAAACCAACATAAAGTCCTCGAAAGGCTTCTCAATACGTGACAGCCCCGCTTAATACTTTTCTAAAATAAGATACCCCCCCCCCCCCCCTTTCATGTGCTAATAAATGAAGGCTCCCTTATAATTTGCTTCTAACCTGAAACCTAGGTAAAATATCCCAGGGGTTTTGCAAATGTTGATGACTGCACCAAATGTATGAAAGGAATGCCCAGGAGTCTGTTCACCATAAATTTTGTCACCTTCCTTACTTACTGTTTTGACTCATTTGACTCATTTTGGGCTAGTACAAAAATTACAGTATATCACAACGAATTTGTACGACTTTTTGTACAGGTGCTGTGAAGTCTGTATGCTTTTCATCAGATGGGACACTATTTGCCTCAGCTTCTTATGACCACACTGTCAGAGTCATGAGCACCACTACTGGAAAGCAGATGTTCAGTCTCGAAGGTATGGTTGGGGTTCCAGATTTATAATCAATGATCTGATGTTATAAGTTACATAGTGCCACTGCAAGTGCAGCATCACAAAATACTAGCTGGGTCTTCATTGCCAGAGGTTGCCAATGTACATGTGTTAATGTTATTAACCCATTGAGCAAGACAATCTTACTTGTCAACTGGGGGCGTCCTAGGGCGTTTGAGGTGTCAGTGGGTTGTTTTTAATAATTTTGTTAACTTTGTGTTGTGCAATCATAATATCTGCTCAAGATGGGACAAGATAGCCATCTACAAGGATGAAAGAACTAAACACAACTTGTGCCATATTCAGCAACGTTTGAGTATCAGTACACATTGTCACAGTACTTTTGAAAAATCCTCTGGCATTATTAGCCAGCATAGCAGGCATTTTTTTGGATTAACGCTCACTGAAGTGTGAAAGTGGTTTTTTGACCAACTTTCATTGAAAGGCTGTCGTATTGGAAGTGCAGCAAGGAAAAAATTGGGACTGGTGGACGATGGGCTAGGTATGAACAGGGAAGAAAACTTTCTCCCTCCCATCCTCCTCCCCCGTCTAATTTTTCAATCCCATTCGAGGCATTGCGGCCCAGTGGTTAGGGCGCTTTCCTTGAGATCCAGGGATCCCAGGTTCAAGACACGTTCCACTGGTTGAATTTGATCCTGGTAGTCCCTGGTTCAAATTCTCAGCAGCACTTGTAAATAGCCAACTTGCTTACCTCTGGAAAGTTGGGATTCTTAACAGTTGTTGTTGATTGTTCTGTCATGATTGTGCTCATTAGTACTAAAGCGCGAAATCTGAAGCTGGATCCACACAAAAAGAAAGATTCGGCACGATGCGTTGAGCGAAGAAGACGCCGAAGTTGTCTATGACTACTGGAATATTGTTGCTAGCCGTCCAACAGGCGACAAAAAAGACACGCTGAAAAAGCGAGTTGGCAAAAAGGAATACCTGCACCACGCCCGCCATGTGCTTTAGAAGACACAGACTGAGGCATATTTAGAATTTTGCAACTTGCATCCAGAGATAGAAATCAAACCGAGAAAGTTCGAAAATCTCAAGCCCTTTTATGTGAAGCAGGCCAGAGAGCGAGATCGGAAGTCATGCTTGTGTCGTAGGCATGTCGAAACAAAAATCGTTTTCACGGACTGCATGAAGTGTAGGAAGTTTTTGGTAGCAGATAACAACCAGTCGCCACCAATTCCCAAAACACTGAACGAGGCAGTTGAGATGACTCTATAGGCAAACGAAGAAGGAAGAGACTACCACAATCTGAAATGTATTGAAAGGATATGTGAAAATTGTGGTGTTGACAAATTCCCTATTTTACCCGAGGAGTCCAGTGATAATAGCCTAGTTAAGTGGTCACGCTACGAGTATGTCCCTACGGGGAAGTATCTAGCAGACGGCACAGAGAAGAAGATAACACTTGTGCAGAAGGAGACACTACTGTCACATCTGTTCGAGTATTTTACTTATCTTCTTGCTGGATATCCAAGTCATATCTTCATGGAAAGGTGACAAAGGGATCAGCTAGGTAGTCTGGTAAATAATTTGCCAAAGGGACACGTGGTATGCATCTGTGATTACTCTGAGGGTTACACCTGCCGAAAGCAAGAGGAGACACAAAGTGAGTACTCTGACATCAAGAAAGTCTCTCTTCGTGTTTCTATTTTGTACTGCCATGCTGTAGAGGCTGTGGATGGTGTCTGCAGCAGTGAGGAGGAGCCCAATACAATCAAGGAACACGTATTTGTCATCTCAGATGATCCCATACAAGACCATGACAGTGTTCACAAAGTACAGGAGCTGATTCATGGCTACCTTCAGAAGGATCTAGGCTATCAGGTGGAGAAGCTTCATGAGTTCACTGATGGCTGTGCTGCACAGTACAAGTCAAGAAACTGTGTAGGCGATTTATCATGTTCTCTTATGGATTTTGGCTACCACACACAGCGCTCCTACTTTGAAACCTCGCATGCCAAGGGATAACAAGATGCAGCTGGATCTCACAGAGGGTGAGCCAGGCTGTTTCACAACGAAAGGCCAGAATCACAAATGCAGAGAGTATGTACAAGTATCTTGTGGAGAATTTCACCCTTCTAGTGGCATCCAGCTTTGACTCACGAACAAAAGCAGTGGAACTCAAACGACGGGTCTTTTTTTTTGTCTCTAGTCAGGGAGAAGGGGCTGCAGATAGAAACAGACCTGGAAGGCAATTCAAGTCAGTCTCAGGAATCACAAAATGGCACTGTGTTAAGAGTTTACCACAACAAGAGAAGGTCTTAACCAGACATCGCTCTTGTTACTGCACTGATTGTATACTAGATGATGAGGATCGATGCAAGAACAAGGAGTGGGTTGATGACTGGAAGGAAGTAGAAATCAAAAGGGGAAACTTCCCCAGCCACCACCAGGCAGTCCACAGCCACATCAGCTCTGGATAATGATACCACGTCACATATGGCTGATCTTGCAGCCAAAGGTAGCACTGTGGCCATAGCAGCTTTTGAGGATCCTGCCTATGATTTCTACCTCCTAAAAGTCGCTTCCAATGGCGTGGAAGAGCTAGAGGAGCCAATGACTGATGACTATTCCTGTCAATACCCTAATGGCAGTGCTGTTCTCAAAGGTCACTTCTTTTTAAGGGAAAATCTTCAAGATAGGACCTGCACTCTTGTACTTTATGCTGGGACAGTACGTGCTATATGTACAGATCTTTCTGTGAAGAAAAAAAAATCGAAATAAGCCAATCTACAAGCTGTCTATGCAGCAACATGAAAATGTAAATGTAAATCTTGTATATATTTGTTCATCATGGCAAAAGAAAAATCAAGGATTTTGTTAAAACCTGTAAATTTCTGTATCTGGCCACGCCCACAAGGTATCATGGGTAATTAAAAATTGAATTTTATCGCTTCTCAAATTGCAATTAATTAAAAAGATGAAATGATATTGCCATCTAAGACTAAAATGCATTGAATAAAACAATAAAGACAAATTTCCTGATGATTTTTTTTTACCCTTTGTTACACAAATAGGAGGGGTGATTGTGCTACTCATCTTTGCTCGTGCCAGGTTCCTTAGGGGAAGTGTCGGTATCTTTTTTTCCTTCAGTGGGAAACAAATTTGGTCATATTATAAGGCCCAAATTGAAATGGCACCTCAATTATGTTGACAGTCTTGATTTGTCTTAAGAAACTACAATATTTTTTTGATTACTGTCATTCTGGTTTTCGCACACAAACCAGAATTAAAACCAGGTACATTTTTTTTCAAGAATTGAAAGAAAAGACACAATTAAAAACAACTGAAAGAGCTGATGATCCACGAAGTAGAGTGTACAAAATATTAGCAATTATGAGAATAATGGTCACAAAGTATAAGCAGTTACTTGTATCTTTGCGTTCGATGATCAAACATGACGGCTTTCTTGTTGTTCTTCTTTGCACTTCATCGTCAAATTCCTGCTCACAATTACCAGTACCTAAATTGTTCTTGGCAAAGTTTTCTGCCAAGTTTGGGGTAGACTTTCATATACCCGACAAAAATGGGGAAGGACAAAAGAACCATTGTTATTCTGATTGGGCCTTGGTAATTTCGCTTTGTTGTTTTGTTTTGTGGACATTAATTATTTCAGATCCGGTATAGGGAAAATATCACTGACACCACCTAGTCATTAATGTGCCAACCAGAGCCTCATTGGTTGTTGAAACAAAGGGTCTTTTGTTCCTGTGGTTGGCACATTTGAATAACAAAAGCAATGCTTGTAAACAGATATTCTTCCCCATATGAAAGACCAGCCCAACTTTGTCAATGCATTTACGTCATTTGTGCTCAAAAATTGCTCAACTATTAAGTTGTAACAAATAATTATTGCTGCATGTAAAGTGGAGTGGAGCCGGAGATAATTTTCAGAACGCTTGTCAGTACACTTACAACAGCATTCTCGTCACCAGAGCCTCCGGAACAAAACGTTTGTGCCTGCGCAAATACGACGGAAGTGAGCTTTGCGTACCAAAGGGAAAAAACAGCTGCAGATTAAAGCTCATGTGGCCTATGGCCTGGGCGCGAGAGGCTGTAGGCAAGAGGATAAAGATACTGAGAAAATCAATTAATGGACTTCTTAAAATCCCATTCTCTATTTTCGAATTCCCCATACTACACTTTGTTTGCCCCCCAAATTTTGCATAAACCATCGTTTTCAAATGCTCTTGGGAATATGCAGTGTCCCCAAGAGCATTTGAAAACAATAGTTTATGCTAAATTTGGGGGGCAAACAAATTGTATTATGGGGAATTCGAAAATAGAGAATTCCTCAGGCATTCAGCATGGCATACTACACTTAATAAGTTTTAGGAATCAGTTTTAAAAAAATTGGCTGCAATTTTGCGGAAAAAGGCGAACACCAGCGCAAACATCACTTACGTCTAGGGCCATTTTCCCACTTGTTATGGAATATGTGATTGATAAAAGCACTTTAACCCAGGCCATTATAAATTTTCACTATTTTAGGACACACTCACAGTGTGGAGACATGTTGCTTTTCGCCAGATTCTCAATGCTTGTGTTCTGGATCTTGGGATACCTCTGCAATTGTTTGGAGTTTAAAGGTATTCCTTTAAAACTTTACCAAAGCAATCTCCATTTAGCATCAATCCAGCACTGTGCAAGGTAGTACTAAAATTGCCATTACCTAGTAATTAAATCTAATTCTAAATGTCAGCTTATTTTTTCACTGTTCACGGATGATGTTCAAAGCTTTTGCAGTTCTTTGTGTCCTCAACTGCTGAAGAATACTAAGAACATTGTTTTGATAATATTATAAAACAACGAATTGATAATATTGTGGACATCCCTAAAACTTTGTGTTCTTGCTTTTCCCTCTGTTAATATCCAGACAGGTACTGCCACACATGTTTTGGAAGGTCATAAAAACGTTGTGCAGTCCTGTGCTTTCTCTGTTGATGGTTCAACTGTGGTGAGTATGTAGACATCATGGACATGTCTTCATGAAATAAGTCAGGAAGTCCTCAAGGGGTACTCAAATTTCTGTCTGGCATGGACAGATAATTTTGTCCTAAAATAGGCAAAACTCATCATAGGATGATTCAGGTGGACTTTTATAGTCAGTAAACAGAATTTTGCACTGTAAGCTATCCTTAGTGCCGCATTAACCTTTTTCCCTGACCTTACATACTTTATATCAACTCAAGACTTGCTCATTTGCGGTCATCCCGGCCACAATGGGTGACTTCTCACAAGGAAAGCCACTTATGGAGCTTTCAAGTGCCTATCATAAACCCATTCCCTTTCATTGCTCGGTCGTGGATAAAAGTATATCCAGTTTTTCAGTCTTTCAATCCAAAGGTTCAGTCTTCCAATCCAAAGGTTCTAAAAACAACACAATGTATTTGGGACGATTTCGGAGAATAAATAAAGTGAAAACTGTGTTGAGGTGATAGCCACTTTAAGTTTCCTACAACATGTGGATCCTTGTTGTATTTGCTATTATCCTTGTTGGTCACTTGTCCTTCATTTTTTAACAATAATATTGCTTTTCATCATCTATTTCTGTAGGTTTATGTTATCACCACTTGCTATCATTGATTTACATGTATTCTCTACCATTACCAGGCAACAGGATCTTGGGATTGCTCAGTTCGTCTGTGGCCTCTAGAAAAAGGAGAAATGGCTGTCAAACACTTGAAAGGACACAAGAGTAACATTCACGCTGTGACATTCTCATCCACCGCATTACTGGTCAGTGCTGTTGGCCCGTTGCATATGTATTTTGCGGGACAACTTGTGGTTCTGTAGTTTTGTTCCAGAAAATAAAAAAACTCCAGTCACCCTTAGAATTTAAGGAAGCTCATACCAGTTTCAAAACTTTCAAGAAACTGTTCTATTAGAAGAGTTTTACGATGCAGCTATGTTATGGTTTCATGAAACAGCAGTTGTTGTTTAACAAAATATGCTTAATGGTGTGAAGTAAGAGGGTAATGTGGCTCTGAATCTTCTCTAGATAACTTTTTTAAATTTCATAAGGAGTCTAGTCTTGGCTTACTGATCATTGTCCAGCAATAAAAAAATGGGGGTCACCGAGTTCGTTTTTGAAATATACAGGGCTTTCCTGTTGCCACAATTATAATGAATGCATCTTTTTAAGTAAAAAGTTGGCGTTTCATATGGTACCACAACATTCCGGGGAAGATCCAGGAATTGTGAATGTGGGTGGGGGATTTGTACACTTTAGTAATTTTCAACGCCATCGTTTTGTTAGGCGGTTACCGCTTGAGTGAACTCTTAAGGGGGTGCGGGGTCATCCCCACCCCTTCTCCCCCGAAATTTCTTTACGATCTTTCCCTCTAAAACGCCATTTCCAGCATTGTGAAGGCATGAAATAGAATCTGGACTTTACCTTGTGTCTCAGCCAGAAAAGCAAAATAATACGGTACCTCGACAATCAAAAAATGTAGCCTGAAAGAAAGAATGTTGCCGTCGCCGTTGTCATTGCATAAGTTTCCTATTTTCCTGTACAGTAGTCGGGAAATGTAAATTATCCTTTAATAACTTGGCAAGCCGTCAATTGGTGGTAGTGGAACAACTACGTAAAAAACAATTGTATTATATTTTATGAAGAATCAAAGATAATAATAATATTAATAATAATAATAATAATAACAACAACAACAACAATAACAATAAATGGGCACTGGGGTAGAACAGCTTGGTGCCTTAGCCTACCACGGGAATATGGACGCTCTCGCCCACCAGAGTCTTGGGTGGCACCTTTGGCAAGTGCCAACAACCCAAAAAGCCACCCGTGTTAGGGTTACAACAACCTCATTTGATGAGAGAATGCCTCAAATATTGAATTTCACACTAAGGACGTCAACGGGACAGGCGCTTGTAGAGAAGGCGTTGCGTCCGGCAGGTGTCCTGTGGATCAACAGCGCAGGCCCAGTTGTCATCCTGCTACTGCTGAAAAACAACAGAAGAGATTAGGCTGGTCAAAGGAGGATAACAAGCGGTTGTTTGAATGTTACATCAGGAGTGAACCAGAGAGGCGAGGGTACAGAAAAAGATTGCTAGACCTGTGGAAAGCCCGTAACATCAACAACGAACTAACAGAAGTCACCGCGCAGATGTTGGCTGATCAAGTACGCCAGATTAAGAACAAGAAGTGGCTAGAGACTGCGGAGCAAGAGGAAATAGCCATACGAGTAAGACATGAACATCAGGAGATTGAAACTACAGAGCTCCATGCCACAGATTAACGAGACTATGAACATCAGGAGACTGAAACTATGGAGCTTCTTACCACAGATACACCAGACCATGCAACAACATCTGATACCCAAGAAGAACACCAACGTGAAGAGGAACCCAGAGCTTTCACTGCTCAAGAATTACAAGAAGAGATCAGCCCAGATCTGGAAGCCCTTTGCGACAAGTCATGCGAAAGAACGAAGCTGAAATTAGAAGTAGGAAAATCAATTAAGCCGTCAAAAGGATTCAGACGCACAACATCACTGAACTGAATTCTTTAATGTATGTAGCTGCATATGTTACTACAGAAAGAATGGGAATGATAAAAGGGAGGAAAGGGAGAAGAACTGAAGAGCCATTCTGGAAGAGAAGGATTAAGGGGAATATCGAAACCTGGCGAAAAGATCTGAGCAAGATTGAGGAAGTCCGAAGAGGAAAAATGAGACTGAAACAAAGAGAGAGGGAAAGGTTGAACATCTTGAGGAAAGGGACACTTTTTATGTGTTAGGCATGTTGAAACAGAAGATCAAGGCAGGTGGAGTTAAGATCAAAAGATACGACGAGAGATGTCTACAGTTCAAACAGAACCACCTGTTTAGAACCAAGCAGAAGCTGTTCTACAAAACACTAGATGGAAAGGAACGAGGAGAAACGGTGTTACCTAATCCCACAGAAGCAACTTCCTTCTGGAGCAAGATCTGGTCGGAGGAAGTCGGTCACAATGAGGGAGCATCTTGGCTAGAGGATGTAGAGGTGGAGTTCAGTACAACAGAGGTGCAAGAAGATATCAGCATCACTGTGGAGGATATTAGAAATGGAGTGAGCAAGATGGCAAACTGGAAGGCAGCAGGCCCTGATCTTATTCAGGGGTTCTGGTTTAAGAAACTGACAGGATTGCACTCTAGATTGCAATACTGCTTGCAAGACTGCATATGTCAAGGGAATGTACCAGAGTGGATGTTCAGGGAAGAACAGTTTTGATACAAAAGGATACAGCGAAGGGTGCCCGGGCCAGCAACTACCGCCCTATTGCCTGCCTACCCATGATGTGGAAGCTCTTGACAGGAGTTATGGGAGAGACGTTATACCACCACTTGGAAAGGAATGGACTGCTAACAGATGGACAGAAGGGGTGCAGGAAGGGATCCCGAGGAACTAAAGATCAATTGCTTGTAGACAAGGCAATCCTGAAGAACTGCCGGAGAAGGTTGACAAACTTGTCAATGGCGTGGATAGACTACAAGAAGGCATATGATATGGTGCCGCATTCATGGATCCTCAAATGCCTGGAGATGGTTGGGGCTGCCAAGAATATGATCTCTATAATCAGCGACAGCATGGTGACCTGGAAGACAGTATTGACATCCGGAAAAATGGCTCTCGGGCAGGTGGACATTAGGAGAGGAATTTTTCAAGGTGACTCCTTGTCACCACTACTGTTTGTAGTGATCATGTTACCCTTGACCCTAGTAGTACGAAAAATGAGAGCTGGATACAAACTGGCAAAGGACATCAAGCAAATTAACCACCTGCTATTCATGGATGATCTGAAGCTGTACGGAACTAGCAAAGATTAACTAGACTCACTTGTTCAAGTAGTAAGGATCTTCTCGCAAGACATTAAGATGTCGTTTGGGCTAAACAAGTGTGCAGTCCTGGAAATGAGAAGGGGAAGACAAGTTGGCAGTAGCGGAATAGAAAAAACCCGACGACCAGCATCTCGGGGAAATAGAGAAGGAAGGCTACAAGTACCTTGGCATCTTACAGTTGTACCAGACTCTCAATACCAAGATGAAAGGCAAAATAACATCGGAGTATATCAGAAGAGTCAAGAAGTTGTGTAGATCAAAACTCAACGGAGGAAATTTGATCGATGGCATCAATACCTGGGCTGTAGGTGTAGTACACTACAGTGCGGGGATTGTGGACTGGACAATGGACGAGGTAGCCAACATGGATAGAAGAACTAGGAAGATCTTGGCAATGAATGGCTGTCTGCACACCAGGAGTAATGTTGCGAGGCTGTACCTACCGAGAAAGGAAGGTGGAAGAGGACTGATCGGGAGTCTTGGAGATGGCACAGGAATGGATTCTTAAAAAAGGAAACAGAAGGTTTGATTCTTGCTGCTCGGGAATAAGCTTTAAGAACAAACTCGATCAAGTACAGCATAGATAAGACCTCAGAGACACCACTGTGTAGATTGTGTGGAGATGCCACTGAAACAGTACGACACATTGTCAGTGGATGCAAGAAGCTTGCCCAGAGAGAGTATAGAAAGCGCCACGACAAGGTGGCCCTGCGGGTACACTGGGAGATGTGCAGGAAGTATGGGATAGAGTGTAATGACAAGTGGTATGACCATCAACCCTTGCCAACCGCAGAAAATGGAGAAGTGAGGATTACCTGGGACATGACTATCTACACAGACAAAGTGCTGAAACATAATCGGCCAGATATTACGCTAGTGCATAAAGACACACAGAACTGGACACGTATTGACATAGCTGTGCCAGCGGACCAGAACATCATCAGAACTGAAGAGGAGAAGGTTGAAAAGTACCAGGAACTAGCATTTGAAATCAGAAGGATTCATGGAGCCTCGAAAGTCACAATAATACCTATCGTGATTGGTGCTCTTGGAAGCATATCAAAAGGTGCAAAGACCTGGTTTGGCAAGCTAGATGAACCTGTCTACTTGGAAGTGTACAAGTATCGCCCATCCTTGGAACTGCTCACCTGTTGCGGGGAGTTGCTGAGACACAATAAACATTACCCAGTAGAACACCCGACAACTGGAGAGAAGCGAATCGAATAACAATAATAATAAGAAGAGATGCTGCTCAAAGGGGAAGGAAGGGGGGGGGGGGGGGTGCAACGCCCTCAACCCCTGCCCTGGATCCGCCTATGACATTGCCGTTATGTGAAAAAAAAAGAGCTGTAGCGTCAATCCTTTTAATAGGACAGTCTCTTGAAAGTGTTGAAACTGGTTCCAGCCACCTCAAGATGAATGGAAAACATCCTATTCAAAAAACCCTGCCGAACGAGAACAATTCAACTTAAAATTTTCTGACGTTTTGGCGTTATCGCCTTCCGCAAAAATTGCGATGCTGCGAAAATTTGTTTTTAAGGAAACTCCAGTAAGCAGGATTTGATTTCACTTCCTGTAAATTACAATTTGATTTTAAGAAACACCCAGGAATTTCAGGCGACATCATTTCGTAGTTGTCGTACAACGTGGTGAGCAAAAAGATGTGAACGAGAGGAACAATCTGTCAGAATATTTTGGTACAGGGTGGCCTTTTCAAGGAAAAGAAAGACTTCGAACGCAAGAACAACGTTTAAGTGATTCAGTAAACTTGTAAATCTCAGTTCACGGTAGCAATGATGGTTTTTATGATTTTAGGCATCGGCATCGTGGGATGCCACTGTTCGCATCTGGGACAGCCAATCAGGGGAGTTGCTGCATGTGCTGGAAGGACACACTGGCTGGGTTCAGGTACACAGGACATTGCTTTGCCGTCTCTTACCGACGAAAGAGGAATAACTAAACTTTCCCTAATCAACGTTTCGACCAAACCCTCATGTCGCCATCCGAGATTAAGTCAGTGACGTGACAAATCCCGTCACGTGACAGGTGGCCAAGAGTCTTCCTGTATTTGATTCTCTCCTTGCTACTACTAACTACTGGATGTCCATGGGTTTACATTCTCACGTTTTTGCTCTTTCTTTGCAAGTGTCACTCGAAACCGCTTCATGCCCAAGGGCTCAGGTCTAGGATGCCTCATAAATTCAATAAAAACGCAGTGTTATGTAATATAACGTTACGCTGCTAAGGGACTTCACCTACGGCATCTACCTTCCAAGCGTTGTGACATCCTTAAGTTATCCAGGGGGAAATCGGATTCAATTTCTCGGCCTTCTTTACCCCCCCCCCCCCACCCAAAAAAATATATATATATCGGCGTTTGTCTGTAAACGAACTGTTAACTTTCATTCCTTATTTTCCTGGCAGGCCTGTTCATTTTCCGCTGATGGAAAATTGCTTGCTTCTGCGTCAGATGATCAAACGGTACGTCTACTGTACGTCGTTCGTCTTATTTTGTCCGTTTTCCTTTGCTCATCGTGTCAAACACCATTCCTCTTTTGTTCCTTTCATTTTTTTTTTTTGCGTACTGCAGTCAGTATCTTAAAGTATCCTTCGCGATGTCCTTTTCACACAGGTTCGTCTGTGGCACACAGAAACCGGAAAATGCATCAAGGAACTCGAGGTAGAGTCGTCTTTTTTTACCTGGACCAGTGATTTATGCTGGTATTTTTTGTTACTGGTAGATTTTTTTTTTACATCGTCAAGCCGTTAAGTCGATTCCCATACCAACAAAGCTTCACAGATTGGAAGCCAAGGTAGCTTGAGTAACTGCAAGCTGTGTTGTGAACCCACAAATGGACTTACACAAGTGAAATTAAAACATCAAAGACCAAAATCAGTGGAAATCGAACCGACTCTCACCAGAGACTTCGTTCTTTTCTTTTGTGGGGCCTATTCAGTGAGCTAGCACTCTGGCCCCACAGTTCTTCAAAGATAACTTTAACCAGTGGATAAATCGCTATGCAGAAAATAAAATATACGCCATGTTAAACGTTGGCCAAGGTTTTCGTGCACGCCTTTACTCGGATATTCTTAGAGTGTGCATATTCACAGTCGCGTGAGCAAATACTGGAATTTTTGTACACATTGAAACTATCGGATAGTGACTTATCCTCCGGATAAAGTTATCCGGCCTTCGAATAACTGAGGCCAGATGGATTGGAGGATCTTTTTGAACATTGTTTGCCTTGTGTAGTCAACCCTTTGTTTAAGTAAAACATGGAGGACTGCTTGGTTGAAAGAGAATGACTGCTCAAATTAGTTTTGATTCGGTTGTGAAGAACTGGACAAAACAACAAACGAATAACTGTGACCTGAGAGCCTTTCCAGTCTTCACGAAAGTTAGCAGTAGAGACACAAACGGGCCGCAAACACATATTACTGAGGAAGCAATGACGCAAGCGACGAAAAGTGAGCGCGAAAGTTTCTGCCGGAAGCACCACAAGATAATAACCAAATAACCAAGATGGTCTTTTGTCTGCGTTCCCCCCCCCCCCCCCCCCCCCCCCTTCGGGATCAACCCCTCACGTTTGCAGCTAGTATGCGCACGCTCATAGTTTTTTTTTTCTTGTTTATCACTAACAGTGCGATACGGACGAGATTCACACTTGTTGCTTTACATCTAATGGATCAGTATTCGCCTCAGGACCAGCAGAAGCACAGACTAATATTTTTATTTACTAAGAAACGACGACGCCTTAAAATACACAACGCAAAGCAAAGAGATTAACAGTGTATAATAGGTAAAAAGAGGTCTGAACAGAATATGTCAAGCAATCATTGGACAAATCTTATTGCTTTAGTTATGACTTACTTTAATTTGCTTAATTTTTCGTACTGTCTGGGCTTTGTAAAGAACGAATTAACTTCCAGTTTGACATTTGACCCAGGCCCGCGCGGTCGTTATAGTTGAGTTAAGGGCGCGCGAAAATATACTGTGCTCGTGTCCGATGTACTTAACGATCGGTAGGATTGTGCTGTATTCAGTCAATTTGATTTCACGATCTCATACTTATTGTAAATACGTTTCATCTCTGTTATAGGTACCACCGTTTGTTACAATTCAGTTCTGCGTAAATTAATTAAAATCAAACGATGTTTTAAGTTCTCAAATATACTGCGCGTCGCCATAGACTTAATCAACCAATTCACTTACTAGCGCATTGTTTGATCCGGGAAGGAAACGCGCTATGATGGTCCAGAGTACCGTCCTTCCCTAGGAAGAGATATGTTGTCATCATTTCTGACGCGGACTATATCATGACGTACAAACAACCTTCGGAGGCAAACCAAAAAGCTAAATTCGGTGTTTTGTATTTCGTAAACCAGGTCATTATATTACAGTCTGTTGAATGAGAGAAACGTTTATTTGAAGTGCGGTTTTATACGAAAGATAGAAGTGATTCTCGCACTTAACTGGACTATTTAAGGAGACATCTGAAAAACTCCGGTGGCTCCACGAGGAAGGAGGCAGGTCAGCTGATTTTTGTTTAGAGCAGTTAACGTGTGGAACAATCTGCACGAAGGCGTTAGGTGCATTGGCTCTTTTTCTAGGTTCAAAAGTTGTTAAATTTCAGTGAAATTTAATTTGCCGAAGCCAAGAAGGTGTTACTTAACAGCATATTGACTAGAAACAAACCTAATTTGCATTCACTTTCAACACACATTTATATACGCGACTACAAAACTAGTTTCGTTCACAAGACCTCGTCAGTTGCAGTTGGTCATCATATTTAGCATATTAAGCTACCTCATGTAACAATGCATGAAAACACGTAATGAAGTAATAAAACAAAACACATGATACATAGTTAACACTTAGCAATTGTTACATGAAATCGTGTCTGTAGCTTAAATCTAGGAGTATCTGTTCTTTATCCCTTTATCCTATAACAACAGTCCTTGGAATGCGGGCATATTTCCATTCACTTTTGGAGTTGATTAATAACCAGCTGACGAGGTCTTGTGGACGAAACTAGATATAAATGCGTGTTGAAAGTGCATGCAAATTAGGTTTGTTTCTAGTCGGTCAATATGCTGGTAAAGTTGTTAAAAGAATCTTTTTAAGGGGAATTAATATACTTGTCTTTACTTATTAGGGATATTTCACATTACTATAATTTTTATTCCGAAAGCTTTTGAATAATTTAATTTTATATGCTGTAATTAAATTCTGAAAAGCCCTATGGGAGAATTTAATAAAGTTTATAGTTTAGAGTGCTCCTTCGTAAGAATCGCACCTACGACCTTCAGATTAAGGGTGCTTACCATTTAGCCAAAAAATCCGTTTGCCATTCTGGGAATGATCGTTGTTATATAGCTGAGTTTTTTTCCCCCAGCAGCGCGCGCTCTTATTGGTTACTTCGAGGTCACGTGACATCTAACAATAAAACTGTTTCCCGCCAAAAGTCTCTGAGCTGGTAACAGTACAAAATCTATGACGTCAGAGGGTAACAATGCACTGTTACCCGCGATTGTTAACCGACGACCGCCGTTGCTGTTGCCTTTGCACGTTTTTCTTTTTGTGCTATATAACAAATCCCTTAATGACTGGTCCCTCGGAAAACATTTCATTTTTTTTCCCTCGAATCTCAATGTTTCCCTCGGCTGCGCCTCGGGGAAACAATGAGATTCTCGGGAAACAAAATGAATTGTTTCCCTAGGGACCAGTCATTAAGGACGTTCGCGTCAATTGTTTCTGCGCATCCTTACTGCGCACGCAAATGCACACGCCACGTCATACACGAGCGCGCGCGCTAAGTAATAAAATGAGAAATGGTAGGGCAAAAGGCCATTGCTATAGCTTTGCCTGGATTTAACTGTCTTGGACGTTCGGTGACCCCAATTTTTCTTTCCAGAAACGGATTTTATTTACAATTATCTCCACGTTGTCCAAAAATGAACAAAAAATCAATGTGGCAAGTTAAAAAAATTTCAAGATTTCTGCTCACGGGACATCAAATCCTGCCATCTTGCGGCAGCAAGGCGCGTGAAACTGTGGTCGCTAAATGCGAACTTGATCTTTAAGGAACCTTACCAGTTGACTAAATTCACTTAATAAGTCCACTTAAACAATATTTGGCAGAGAAGATTACACTTCAAAGATTTAATTGCAATATATTTGGGTTTACAGACACTGGCCTTATTCGCTAACGAAGCCCGATTTTGTCACATTTTGGGTTTTTTTCTGGGCATGTTCTCTCCTAAACGAAGTCGGTGACCCCCCATTTTTTTTACATTTCTGACATATCTAACTCATCATCTTGCAGTGGTAAAAGTTTCAGAAAAAAATCAATGTTGAAAAATTTTCGCGCGAACGTCCTTAAGTGTTTATTATTGACCAATCAGCTGAGAATGGCGCTCACCATTTAGCTTTCCTTCCTGCGTATTTACTCGATCTGGCGCGAAAATCACGAGAAAGGGCCTGGATTCTCGCAAATTGTAAGGGAGTTTGCCGAATTCCGTTCCGAACGGAAAAAGTGGACTACCTCTGGAGGTTGTCCCCAATTTCCGAAACGATTTTCCGGAAAATTGTCTTTCCGTTTGACCTCAACTCAAATTTCCGGATTTTTTGAAGAAATGGTGAACACCCTAAGAGATCGGATGCTCTAGCACAGAGCTATATCGTTTTGTTTAGAAATCTACCTTGAGACTTGTCAGACAAAGAAAACAGAACTGAGCCGTGAAATAAGCCTCGTAGCCATGCATGAATACTGATATATCGAAGCGAATTTCCTCGCTCGCTCCAATTCCCCTCCTGTTGACCGCGCGACATTCCACGCACGGAGGGCCTGCGTGCAGGCAACGTGTTCGTAGTGAACACTTTTGCTATGGGCCGAGAACTCTTAAAAATTTAAAAAGTGATATTGTCATGATTTGAAGAAGTTGAACTAATAAAACTTCGGAAAACAAAAGGTTCGCCCTGTAGAGAACGGTTAGAAAACCGAGAAAAATATTTGGAATCACTATTCAATTGACTACGATGGCCTGCGGTTTTATCGAAAACAATAACTTACTATTGGAAAGTATCATTGCAAATACTATTACGAGCTTTGATTAATGTTTTTCATTAAAAAGCGAAGCTTTCCTGTACTCCCCGCCGAGATCTAATAACTTAGATAACGGTCGACCTCACCTGAATGTGTTTCCTAATTTGTTTTCTAACTTCTTAAACATGGATCAAAGACGATAAAATATGATTTTCTTTTTTAACCATTCTAAGAATTGGATGTAAAACCTACTAGCCAAATAGTGGCACCTTGTTTTTGTAATGCTCGGTGTGATTTACAAGTCGGTGTTTTTCGCTTGCTCCAAGACATTCGATTCAGAAGTCCTTTTTAGCAATTATGAGTGACTTTGTTGACCCGAGGGCAAAGAAACCGAACCAATGAAATCTCAATAGTCCACATACCCCAAAAGTTGCGTGTGTACTCTATTTGCATTTGAGTGTTTGCTCTTACTGAAGCGGTGGATAAAGGCGGCGGTTTCTTCCTGTTTCCGAGTTAACACAGAGAGCGCTTGTAAAGTGTATGACAAAGAATGTGATATTACAATTCTTTAAAAAAAAGGTGTTTCTGATGTGCAACCGCCATTCTTCGCCATGGTAAGAGTCACGCAGCAACGAAGTCCGCAAAGGCTGTTAGGTGAATAGATCTTCAGGTGTGTAATAAGCGTAGATCACTTTATCGGCCGAGTACAAATGGGAAAATCTGAAGATGTTGCAGTTTGCTTAAGACGCCATTTGACTGATTTCAATTGCCAGTGTAAGCAAGAACACGCATAGTATGGTCAGTACTTCAAGTATTCACCAAAGATAAAATACTGTCCGATGACCAAAAATACGCATAACCTTCAATAACTTGAAATCTGTATGCTACTGTGAGATACTTGAAACGATCGAAGAAGAGTAAATCCAGGGATATGAACAATTTCAACACACGTTAAACTCAGTCTGTCGAAACAAGTGGTGAATGCTGCGTCGTGTGCTTAAAACATCTTTGTCTAATCTTGGTGTTGATTTTGTTATTAGTTCCTAAATAGTTCAGTTTAATAACGGTTTCCGCTCAGATCATTCAGGTACGTATTGGTGCGAGAAATAGAGGACGAACATCCTTTTTTAAAACTGTTTAATCAGTTGTTTACTGATTTCATAGACTTGGTCTTGACGTCTTCTCGAACTCCTTTTTTCACGACGGTCAATATGCAAATAATGATTCGATTACTTTCGGTTACCCGATACGTTTAATGCTATTCTCATTTGACAATACAACCATGCTCTTGAAGGTCAAATTTTTATAGGACCTCGGAATGTGCAAAATCGCTGTAAACAGGTAGAGATACATTGAGCTCCCCGTGGTATAACTTGCTCAACCCAATAAAGGTGGAGTACTCTTCTCGATGATTAACAAAAATTACTCCATCCATAATGACCAACACCTTTGGGCCGAAAATAAGGAAGGTGTAGTATAACCCACAAGGAAACACATAGGTCTATTATGTGGTACTAATAACGACACATACGGAATTCATCGATGTGTTTCAGTTTACGACTGAAAAAGCTATTGTCGTTGGCGGATGTGAGCATCGTGGAACTCGTATAATTTTTTACCGTTGTGAAAATGAAGATGCATGCAGTTATACCAGAATGAAAGATCAAATCACATATGCACTGTTAAAACTTTGAACCCTTATCCATTGTATTACGCGCAGAGGCCAATGAGATTTTTCCATGGAAAGGCAAACATTTTGTTTTAGCACTCAACGAACTGCTCGACGCCGCATGTCTGCCAAGCACGACGGATTGAACCTTTTGGAATGGGTGGAGTTATGTTTCACGATAAGCTATATTGTAGGCTAAGACCACCCTTGCCAGCTACACGGATTCGAAGAGCCTCCTCAGTTTCGACTGTGAATATTCTGCTTGCTCACCGATTGCGTGAGCATTGCACTTTGTGCGAGAAAAATCAATACAAAGGTGAGAATTGAATCAACTACCTGTCTCGGTCACTCCCAAATAGTTCAACATCGTTTTCGGCTCACGAAAAGTATACGAAATACCATCGGATCAGGGAATCTCTAACCGGAAGTCATATTTAGTTTATGAA
This sequence comes from Montipora capricornis, assembly GCF_036669925.1. Lineage (NCBI taxonomy): Eukaryota > Metazoa > Cnidaria > Anthozoa > Scleractinia > Acroporidae > Montipora > Montipora capricornis. The sequence continues at coordinate 43,028,757 of NC_090884.1, forward strand.
CTTGAAAGGTAAAGACAACTTGTTGATCTAGCTTCTCAAGATTTAAATTGCTTCTTAGGAAACAATATATCGGAGTTGACACTATTTTACCTGTTATTGATGACAATAGGTTCAAAATTTATTCACTACCCGCCGTTGTTTCCAGAATAGCATCTGGTAACATGAACACTCGAATTAAGTGAACTTTTGCTTATGTTTCGCATACAAACGCTCATGTATTAATGGTAAGAGTCAGAGCGATAATATTTTCATTGTTATTATTATTTCCTAATGTATGTTTTCATTTCTTATGTCTGAAGTCTGAACGCTCCTACGCGTTGCGGGGCACGTCACGCGCAATATATAACGAAAGAAGGAATCCCAGTAACACAGCATTTGTGAAACTGTACCCAAAACAACAGTCAGTAACATCTAGATTCATCATGGATGGTCCCTGTAGAAATTTAATTTGAATTCAGGGGAAGTGTCCAATGTCAGTGAAATAGGTATGCAGGCTACTCTCCGTTCTTCTTGATCGATTCTTGAATTCGCGTGACTATATACAGTCCTTGGGCTAGCAGAGATTTCACTCCCTCACTTTCATCAGTTTTCAGGTCTTATTTTGTTCTTTTGTTCTTGTTGTGCGTTTTTTCCTTTAATTGGTGTATGCCAATGCTAGTGTTCATCAAAACGAAAGAACAACAGGAGAAAGTAGACGCATTTGAGCGCCACTTATAACATATTAAATATTCGGGAAACAGTTGGAGGTCTCTAATATTTTGATCGATGAAGCCGGTTACACTGTATAAAAAGTAAAAAATTGTCCAAAATTGTCCAAAATTGCCATGTCCTCGAAATATATAAGGGTTCAATAAGACATAAAAAGTTTGTTAAGGAGTCGCGTTCCCCCATTGGCAATTATCTATTATTATCAAGAGTTGATAATAATTAGCAATTAAATGAACTCCTTTGACGTCACGCTTTAAGAGCGCTTTTCCCTCTTGTGTTTACAGTTTTTTTTTTCCGAAACATGTGCAATCACTTACGGAGACACTGTGGCTTAGATTTCACTTCTGATCATAGCTCAACTTCCAGAACACGTCCGAAAATCCTTTAACTTCGTGACACTGATTACTTGTATACTGTCGTCAGAAACGCTGCCAATCCGTCTCTTCATCTTAAATGAAACGCACATGTGGAAAGGAATCCAGCTTATTGTCACACATTATGTAGACTTAAAGTACTCTTGAATTTGACTTGGTGTTGTAAATCTCTTAACCTTGTTGTTAAACCTCTTCAAAACCGCAGCAAGCCTAACGTGGAGACTTCACGAATCGACAATTTACAACACAGCCTGTGACCAAAGCTCATTCGAGACTTGCTCAGTTTGATATCATCACCAACAAGGGATCTATTCTACACTTCGAGAAAACAAGGTCTTCTGTCATGCGCTACGAGGGATCACTGCTTATTTTCTGGCTGGCAGTAAGTTGTTGGGTGGGAGTATGGCAGGACTTTGGATTTGTGGCTAGCCTCCAACCTTACGGGAGACCCTTCAAACTCGATAGCTTGAGAGACAGTTTACCAAATACTCAGCTCAGAGCACGCCGGGAGTTAAGTCGTCGACGACTCCGGAGAAAATACAAGTACAACCTAAAGCGGACGATTATTCGGGATGCAGTGAACAGAAAGGCTTTATGTTTAGGTGAGATTCAGAAGTTTAATTACATGTGACGTGTTGGTGCTAGCTTTCATTTGAATTTCGGAGTCAAATATGAACGGCCGTGAGTGTACGTGAGTGTATTTCACCGATATTTCACCTACAACCAGGAGTCGAACTTTAAAAATCTTTGGGGCGCCTTTCACTTTGAATATACTGCAGAGGCAATTCATATAATACAGTATTTTCTTTTTGGCAGGGTGGCTTACTTCCATTTTGTACAGACATTTGTAATTGAGAATGCCTGGAGGGGTATCCAGCTAATGTTTTGTTCAACAGAAGAACACCAGAGCTTCAAAATAAATTGTTTTGATCGGAAAGTGCGAAGAGCGAGCCCTCATGTTTATTCGAACGATAGGTAACACGCGTTAGGTCAAAGCCATTCAAGGGCAGAAATGATCAATCGTTCACATTTTTTTACATCACATTTCCACGCTACACGCGATTTGAGTGTGAGAGTCAGGGATTTTTCTGCGAGCTTTTTGTTCTTCCTAACTAATTAATGCCAGTGCGGCAAAACTTTAAAGATATCATGCATCCGCATGCTTTGTCTCAGTATTTTGACCTATTTTGGGGTCGTCTCTTCCGTTTAAAATTTTTCGATCGAATAGTCGACTAATTCTTTCATAAAATGTATCGCTATTGGCCGTTGTGAATGTTTCATTCAATAATATTTATTGCACTGATTCGAGCACTACAAAGCCCTGCCTCCGCAATCCTCTATTGTCTGCCGCGAGAGTTGCAAATTGTCGGAATTTGCTCTTTGAAGATTTCTGGCAATTTTAAACTTTTCAATTTGCGGCCATCCGGTTTAATGGATTTTATCCTGAATATAAAGAGTGTAAACAAACATTTTGTCAATCTTTGCGCGCTGTTCATCAATATCCCATCAAAATTCCGCGCAATTCAATCCTGACTGTTGAGAATGCGTTTAGCTTTCTGGATGACTTGTTAGCCGAGCCCTTTAAACAATTTATCCTATTCAAACAACAGCTTGAAAAGTCATCCAGATCTCAGCGGTTTATTATCTCGGATGTCGGTCATATAATCAATCTGGAAACTCAATCAGTTTCCCATCTTGACACCAGACGGTTTTTACTACAAACCAATATTTACACAAGTATGGTCTAGGTTCACATCAAGTTTTGGTCTCCTTCCAAAAGGATTTTTTTTTTCTCGGTGTCAATGTTAAATTTTAATTTTTGTGAAAGTGACTTATTACTTATTTATACTATTTGGTTGGTTGGCTTATTAAAAATAAAGGAGAAAATGTATAATTATATTGTTGTCTTACAAGTATGTTATTTTAGTTTATTCCATGTTAAACAGTCACTAGACACAGACAGTCTTCACACTAGGGGGTTTTCAGGCAAAGTTGGCCACAAGCAGTGTTCTGCTACCTGTAGTCTATATACACACAAATTTACTTCCTCAGCTCCTGTTTCAAGTATTATTTTGTTTATCATTTTCAGATGGTTCAGAGGCTGTGTTTTACCTTAGCCGCAATCCATATTCCAAGCACTGGGTTGTGCAGCTTCAAGCAGGAGGATCATGTGGGACATACGATTCATGTTTGGATAGGTCTCGAGGATCATTTGGCTCCTCACAAAATTACTCTGATTATTTGACAGGAACATTTGTTGCTTCTAATGATCCAGGAGAGAATCCAATGTTCTCATCTTGGAATAAAGTGTTTGTGCCATATTGCAGGTAACTTTGCACTCACAGCATTCATGTATTAATTATTTATCTAAAGAACACAGTGATCTAGATGTATGAACCATTGCTGAAGGAGTTATAGTTTAATACAGAGAGCTCTTTAATTCACTGGCTAAAATTGCCTTTGGCTGAGTCTGCTGGGACATCTGGAAAAGTGATGCCCCCAAGAAAGATAATGGGTTCAACATCAACAGAGTTGTTGTCCTTCTCCCATGTGGAGCAGGGCAAAGTGATCTCAGAATCATCACCCAAAAAGTAGCTCAATCAGCGATTTAACAGTTTCATAGGCAAAGGCCATATTCAAGTGCAAACTAATCAGAAAGTCTTGTACCCAACTCTCTGGGAAAAAAACCAAAGGCTAACATAGAGAAAGCAACCAAAGTATGATGCCAAACTTTCAGCATCAAACTTCTAACCTCAATGGCTACCTCAGCACAAAACAGTCACATTCTATAATGTATGCTCCAGCTTCTGCCCATGTATGTGCTTCAATTTTCACAAGTCTCCTGTCCTCACAATAAGATGTCGGTGACAGCCACAAAAAAAATTACCTTACGCATTGTGCTTTAAATTGCAAACCTAGAGGAATCAATGAAATTATAAGGATTTCTTCACTGTAGATGATGGATTGGGGGAAATCACAAATCAGTTTCATGTCAAAGAGACAGTTTTACATTGCAAGGGCTTTGCTGTCAACTTTGCTTTAAGGCAGCTAAAAAATTTCCTTTCAAGACAGAAATAAAAAAGAGTGAAGGGTTAGAAACCAGAGCTTACAGTGAATGACTGTTATCAAGATGGTGGACATAGCTTCCATTTTCTCGTTGTCTATTAATGGTTGACATTTTCCCTTTAATGATTCAAGGGAACCCCCAGTCATAGCTGGCCTTCTCTCTACACAGACCAGAACCTTCTGACACCATGTAACCACCATACAATGTTGAAGGGTACCTTTCAAAATTTAATGATCTATTAGCACCTCCTTTTGACCTCAAGTTAACCTTGCCGTTTGAGCAATACATCCTTTATAGTGTCTATGCAATGTGTTGCAAAGGTCTTGTTGTTATACCTTGACTTCATTTTCAGTGGGGATGTATTTGTTGGTAGAAGAGGAAAAGCCAAGAATGGCCATGGGATGAATATGTATGGTCATTTTATTGTCAAGGCAGTGTTTTTGCAGCTTATCGAAGATTACGATATTAACAGACAAGGGATAAGGGTATGTGGCATGTGCTGTCATTAATGTTGTGCTAATCATTTTAAAGTTCTCGCCTTTACGAGGGCAGTTCATTCTTGAGCTGTATTGTTAAGCACCACCTATTGCTTACTGGTTAAGTAATGTCTTTTTTTTCACATTAGTCATTATTATGGTGATACTAGAAACTACATGTATTTCACCTCACTGCTTATCTACTCTATTTACAAACCAGTGCAGGTTAACTACACATCTAGATTAAGTGCTTGATCTTGGCTTTAATTGGGCTTACAATCATACCATTGTGTTTCTTTAGTGAATGTAGTATTTTAAGCTTGAATCAGTCACTTCACAACTGGTTTGGTTGGTTGGTCAAATCATCACTAGGCTTTCATCAACAAAACAGCAAGCTCTACTTGAAAACAATGTTGTAAGTCATATATTAAAAGGAAGGCAGTTCTTTGAAATACAAGTCAGTTTTATCTTGAGGCTCTCGCACTTTCCTCTTGAAAATCATCTGTGAATAATATTGACCCTTTACGGCTCAAAATTTACAGGCTGCAAACTGTAGACTGTAGACTGCAGACTAAGCCTAACTCGCAGTTATTGAAAGCTAACCGTTTTAAAATGGGTGTTTAGACTTAAAATACTGTTTATCAACGTTACTTGAAATTGGTTCTTAGACTTAAAAACTGTTTATCAGCACTATTTGTTGGCAGTCTGCAGTCTGTAGTTGTCATACACCTGAAAATGAGAAAAGTATCACTTACAGTTTTAATTAGTATTACTCTCTTCTTGCAGATCCTGTTTGGTGGTGCTTCTTCTGGTGGTCTAGGAATGCTGGCAAATATTGACTTCATACAAAAGCTTGTAAAACCTGCTGAGGTAAAGAGAGCATGTCTGCAAACATTGCATATGTACTTGCACCATATGCAAAGCGGCAGCATTCATTTTGTTGCTCTTGCAATAATTTTTTACGTTGCTTTCCAGATTAGAGGATACAATGACGGTGGATGGTTTACTCTCTATCCTAACTTTGGGGAAACATCAGATGCAGGCCCTCCATATTTCTTCAAAGTCTTAGGATATGTAAGTGATGGTTATTTTGTGAAGGTCTTCCTTTTTTGCGGCATCAATCATTTGTGGACATTTCCATGTTGTTGTTGTTGTCTGGGGTTATACTCAGTGTGAAAACCTTCAACATTTCTTCTGTTTTCGTTGCCCATGTTTGGGTAAACATGGTTGTTTTCAAGCTTTTTCTTCTTCATTTGCTTTATTTGTGTTACATCATCCGAGAGTTTCCCTGGTTTTTTACATGAGGATGAGCCCATGTGTGGGATGACCCTTTGCCAATGGAGCTAATTCTGTGCAAGAAAAATGTTCACAATTCACCAGTAATTTATTTTAACCATTATTTTTAATCACCTCACCTAAACACGTTCAATTTCCTATCCATACAGATGTTTCACAAGTTGTGGGGAGGATTTGTGGATGAATCATGTCGAGCTAACATGCCCAAGGCAGAGGCTTGTTTATATGGGGAATTAGGTATGCTCTTAAAGTCGAACAAGGTAACAAGCGTACATGTCGGCAGTTACGCTGAGTGCAACTGCAAGATTTTTTTTGAGGTTTTCGGTTACAGATTGGTGGAATCAATTGCTGGTTTCCATGTGACGTCATTGTGGCCATGTTGTTTGGCAAGAACAATAACCTGTCTCTCCGCTGGCAACTAAATTTTACTATTAAGCAAAATTGTATAGTATTACCAACCAAAATGAAGATAACAAAAGATTGCTAAAAATACAAAGAACACATTGTTTTACAGGAAGCGAAAACGAGTCACTCAAAGCTACATAAACCAAAAAAATTTAAGCTTACTGAACTCCGTGTCGTGGCCAAACATGGACGAAAACATTCGATTGAGCCATTTCAAAGACGTCGTTCAATCGTGTCCTTGCTTTCTTTCATAACCTGTAAAATCAAGAAAACGTCATTGATGATTAAAATGGTCATATTTTTAGATTAGAGTGTAGAATATGAAAAATTAGCAAAAATTGCACATGTGCTTGGTTAAATACTACGTAGTCACGTGACAAATACGCGGGAAAAATAGCAGAGTCTTCCGCGGCGAATACGTGTTTCCGGTTGTCGTGCCCAGGTGCTTTCCATTCGACTAAAAGATCTGGTAATTTCCAAATAAATGAACGGAAGAACAATATTACGACATAAAATTTCAGTATTTTGGGGTATACCTGACGAGGTTGATCTGAACTGTGGTTTGGGGCAGCCAATTGGAAAACGTTGTTTCATTCACTTGGAAGTTTTTTGACTAATGGAAACCTTAGATTTCTTGTCGTAATCTAACGTGAAATTTCGAATGGTTTTTTTTTTTTTTTCTTAACCTTTTACTGCTTGGTGTGTGAAATTGCGCGGTTATTTCAAGGTCGACGTCTTATTGGTCAGTTATTGTGGAAGTGATCCGCGCGGTCACGGGATCAACAGATGAAAGTAACCGCGACAGAATGGAGGCTTTTATAGAATGCTAGGCTTTTATAGATTGTGCTAGCATAATTTTTGGCATAATTTGGGGAAACTAGCATATTTTTGCTGATTTTCAAAACGTAGCACTGCTAGCATAATCGGTATATATTGATAAGCCTGAGACCATTTTTGTTCAATGTCGCATTCGCGGTTTAGTAACGGAGAGAGTGCCTCCTTAGGAGGCTGGCAGTCTGGCACGAGATGACGGGAACCGAAAGTAGCTAGATGGTGTTGGTCCCAGTATCTCTCATTTTCAATTTTGCAAAAATGGCGTATGCCCTTGTTTGGAGACCACACCAGAACCAGCAAACATAGCCAGAGACCGTAAGTAAGTAAAATACAATAAAAGGGGAGCTTGTGACACCAAAAACGTTTCGCTACACGATCGTGATTCATTTTTTGGACATGTTTCGCTCATTTTGCAAAAGGAATAATTTTACGAACAAATGGCATTATTTGAGAAAACGAGCATAATTTTTAAGCACAATTTGGGCAAAAAATGGGCACTGCTAGTAGCATAATATGCTACAATACTAGATATATTTAGTTGGAACACTTAGCGAATGGTCCAGAATCATCGCGTTACAAGATCGTAACATTGGAGGAAGGGGGAAACGGGGATGGGTGTTCCAACAAATGTGACGAGTATTGTAGTTTTATTAGCACAAAATATAACAGCCTACCTCCTGTGTTCCCTTGTTCCCCAAATTACTTTTTTTTTTATCCCTAAAATTGTTTTAAATTCTTTTCGTTCCCCGAAATATTTTGACATTGTTCCCCTGTTCCCCTGTTCAAATTAACCATGTTCTCTTCTTCCCCAAAACTCCTGGGAGGGCCTCAGTAGGGGCGCAATGTAAAATTAGTTTCAAATAATTAAGATGGAGCGAATTTCAATCGAGGGTCGTAAAACCAAAACCAAAGTAATTACTTTGGCCAATCAAAAAGGACGGAGACAATCCAGTAAACCAATCAAAACTCGAAGTAATTACATGTAGCCGACAAAAAAGCGCGGGAAAATGTGCACGCGCGAACCACGATTGGTTTTGGTTTTGGTTTCAGTTCTGATAGGTTGAAAAGTGGCGCGAGAACTTTGAGCCAATCACTGAGTGAAGTAATGCAAAACCAAAGCAATTTGCTAATTACTTTTGACACTCAATTGAAAACCGCTCTAGGGAACAAGGATTCGCTTTCTTACCTCATATCCTCGTGTCACTGTACACTGTTGTCAGTATCTTCCTCTAATCATTTGAGCTTGCGCGTGAAGAAATTTAGGAACACTTTAACTTTTGCCCTTTTTTTCCTTGCTTTAATACAGTTTTCAAACATTTATCCGCTCCAGTCTACGTGTTTGTAGCTCAATGGGACTCCTACCAATTACAAGAACTCGTGCATTCACAGTTTCCCATAATGAGGCTTCCGCCAGAGTTACCCAGTGAAGCCGAATATCTTGGAAAGTTTGGAAAAAATACGCACAGATCTCTCCGAAGGGTAGGTGTTTTACAGAAAAATTCCTGTGTTATGTTACGTTTGACCGGGAAGATATATGTAGATCATAGATTTACAGCAAGGGTCCGGAAAGTAGGACCACTCTTAATGAATTAATTTGAGCTTATTGGTGTACATGTCATGCAGGGCTTGGGTGCCAGGGCTGACGTAGTAATGAGAGCACTCGCCTCCCGCCAATGAATTGACCAGAGAATTGAGCTACCTCCTGTTTTAATTTGCAGGTTATCAACAGCCAAAAGGATGGTGTTTTTTCACCCGCTTGTTTCATGCATTCATTTTCGGGAGATAATCTTAGTTATACTTCGCCTACACTGGGTTGCACGATAAATGGTAAGCTGCAGTACATATAATCACAGTTTAAGACTTAAATTGCACCTAAACTCAAATATTTTTCGTTCCCAATATAAGTGTCCCATCCAGTGCAAACATATGTCACCATTGTTACGCAGAATTTCGCTTTTTCTGTACTATGCAAGCCACGTAAACTTGGCATAATTTGGAGCCACGACCGCGATTTGAGAGCCATGGGTCTATTCTCGATATTTTGCCTTCACTACACAACCAAACACACACAAAGGTAGAGGCATGGGCGCGTTGGTCAGCCAGGCCCAAGAGATTGCATCCAGTAACAACCTACATGTGCCAGAGCCGGACACGTAAACCCCCAAAAAAACCTCTTGTTAGGAAAAATAGGGACCGTCTACCCCCGACCAAATGCAGTGGCACTACCTTCGGGGATTTAAGGTAAATCTAAAAACAAACCAGATAATGCTAAATACACAATAACAATAAACCCAAAGCGAGAAAAGGCGGTGGCGAAGCTTACCGTAGAATGACACAAGTTTCCCAACCGCCTCCTTTTTATACAAACGTACTACCCATGAGCCCACGCGAACGACGCTCGCACCCAGATCTCTGCTCCGTGTCGGCAAAATATCAATTTATGCCAATACCGACTGTCACAAATTACATTTTACGTCACAAACTTCTTTGCATTCCTGTATTCAAAGAAATTTTGCATTGTAAAGCGGTTTGTGTTTCTGTGTAACAATGGTGACCAATGCCTCTCAGCTCATATCACGGTCGAGAGTCCAAATTAATTACTGCTAGTTTTGAAAACTTTGCGCGTCTTCCCCGGCAGATAAAAGGTAAAAATGGTAAAACATGTTTGCTTTAGGTGGGGAGATCAATATTTTAGACAAGAAATATTTGAGTTTAGGTACGCTTTAAGCAGGTTGGGTTCAAGAGTGAAAGGCTGGAGAGTGAACGGAGCCGTAACACATCCTAAACTCGAAACGTATCATTGGCCAGCCTACAATGCTCCTTTGTTTGCTCCTGATTCCCGGCAACTGACGTTTACGTTTGCAACCGTCCGACAGTGAAACATCAAGGCTTTAACTCACCATTATAAGGGCTTCCACACACAATTGATGCCTTGTTCAAACTGAGTACCGGTTTCCCCTTGTTAGTAATCTTGACGTCTATGTGCTCTGGCGGGTTTGGCTGGTAGCTAAGTAGTAGAGATTCAGAGGTTAAAGATCTTGCATTATGGTTGAACTTCTTGCTTTTCCTTTGTATCAAGCAATCTGTGTCTACAGAAGCCATGAGTGGGAGCCTTCCTATGCACTATATCCTTGAGTCTTCCTTTGCGCGTATCTTTCTATTTTTAGAACTAACCCTTCAGCAGGAGATTTGGATTTACATCAATTTACACCAATTCGAACAATTTGCATTCATTGTTTTTGCTCTTTTTGTCTACGTTTGACAGTAACTCTTTATTCTGATTGGCCATTCCAAAAGTGCGTGCAGAGCCGAAGAACTCGTGGTGTTTTAAAAATAGAAAGATACGCGCAAAGGTTGACTCATAGGGATTGTATGTGAGAGGCAAATTACCTACTCATGGGCTCTTGATGTCTACAATCAAGCATCGGTTCTGTTAGGAGGGCCCTTTATTATTTTTTTTGTCATAAAAGCAGTGGACACACTTTAAAAGCATTTGGTTTTATAAGTCGCTCAGACGACACCCTCAGAAGAAAGTCTGCGATGAAATCAGTAAAACATATTTGTATATTTTGCCGCTAGCTGCAAATGCATCTCTTGTTTTAGCATGTCTTTTTCCCCTTGCTTAGGCAAAACTCCATACAAAGCGTTTTCAGAATGGTTTGTCAGCAATGGAACTCGTGGAACATACGTGGAGGAACCACTTGACAGGCCAGAATGCAATCCTTCTTGTTGCTCCGAGCTTTGTCTTAAATGCCGCAAACCAAAACCAAAGACGACGCATCAACTCAATGACCCTGCGGAAACAATCCAGGGCAATGGTGAGTTATCTTTTTTATGTTAAAATACAGAACAAAAGAAGTGAATAACAAGTATAACTTCTACAAGAATGAAAGATAAAAATTTGTCGAAAGCTAAGCACTTAGCATTCTTTGTCAAATCATGGTTTGATCACCATCTTGAATTCTTAAAGCAAGGAAATGTCAGAGAGAAAAAGAAATTTCTGCCAAGGGTGGCGGCTCGACAAACGATGGTGAGCCGATGATAAAGCGGTACATGTTCTTACTAATTAGAGGACCAAAATGCAAGCTTCCGAAGATTTGGTTGAATGCGAACGATGAAGCTACAGTTTCCTGCCATTGGGAGCAGGTTTGGAGAAGTGGCAAGAGTAATCGATTCCAGGATTCAGGGTTATATGGGTCGAGTTTCAAGTCTGTATTCTGCTCCGAGAGGTTTTTCTCCGGGTACTCTCGTTTTCCTCTCTCACAAAAATTAACAGCCTTTAATTCCATGTGCTTTAATTTTCTGTGATTTGGTTTGAGTTACAGCTAGTCCCGATTGGTGGAACTCAAAGGCTTGAGCTCAACAAAATAAATAAGAGTCAGACTTATAACATCGTCATGTTCAAACCAGTGGGAGTCATAATGCTTACCGAAGTAAATACCTTTTGCCATAATTTAGCAAGGATGTTCCTCGTGGCGACCATATACATTGGTTAGCGTAGGGAACTTGTGAGCGCTACGTGGAACATTTCCATTTTTAGGCGTGTTTTCTTTGATCCTTTCTTTAACTTCTTAACTTTAACTTGGTAAAGGTGGTTTTTAGTGTCTTATGGTCTGTTTTGTTTTTGGACGTTTCATTGAAACCCACTTCATCTTCTTTCCCCAGGTGCTGTTCCGTTGCAAAGCGGGACGACAGTCCAAGTCTGGGGTTTGATTTTGACAACGTTTGTGTTGGTCAGCTGGAAATCTGTGTTTCTCAGTTTATGAAAGTGCTGAAAGGCAACGCATTATTCAGAATGAAGACTTCCCCGCCTTCAATTGGCGATGAGCCTGCACGGACAATTCAGTAAGACCATTTCGAAATCACCAATTCAACAATCGAAACGAACGTGACAAAGAATTGCGGAAAGGCGCTGATGAACAGTTCAATGTTCCCATGACTGGCTCT